>NC_081364.1:62042418-62234918 GCF_030684315.1 Stegostoma tigrinum | reverse complement strand
TCCTTGATGCCACATTCGGTCGAATGTGACCTTGATATCAAGGGCTGTCACTCTCGCCTCTCGTCTGGAATTCAGCTCTTCTGTCCATGTTTGAGCCAGGACTGTAATGAGGTCAGGAGATGAGTGGCCCTGACAGAACCAAAACTGGGCGTCACTGAGCAGGTTATTGCTAAGCAGGTGCTGCTTGGTAGCACTGTTGATAACACCTTCCATCACTTTACTGATGATCGAGAGTAGACTGGGGTGGTAATTGGCTGGGTTGGAATTGTCCTGCTTCTTATTTACAGGACATACTTGGGTGAATTTCTAAATTGTCAGATAAATGCCTGTATTGTAACTGTACTGGAACAGTTCTGGAGCTCAAGTCTTGAACATTAAGCAAAAGTATTAAGGGAAATTGGCCAACGGTAGATATATGGAGTTAGGCCACAGTTCAGTCAGTTCATTGAACAGTGGCACAGACACAAGGGGCTGAATGGCCTATCCCCGATCCTATGTGACCATTGGGATACTTGGTGAGTTACTAGATAGGAGGCCAAGATGTGTAACGCGATATTCTGTAAATGGAGAACTATCAAGAAAAGGATTTACACCTTGTTTCATACATCACAAAGCTTGAGACCAATTCATCATTTGTCTGTGGAGTTAAATGAAGGTCCTTTCCACCCTGGTGGGAGGACACAAAAGGATTTCCATAACCCTATATTGAAAGTGAAAAGCGAGGATGCTGCTGGGGTTGGAGGGTTTTAAGCTATAGGGAGAGTTGAATATACTGGGGCTGTTTCCTCTGGAGCATCCGAGGCTGAGGGGTGACCTTATAGAAGTTTATAAAATCATGAGGAGCATGGATGGAGTAAGTAGATAATGTCTTTTCCCAGGGATGGGGCTGTCCAAAACTAGAGGGCACGGGTTTAAGGTAAGAGAGGAAAGATTTAGGAGGGATCTAAATGTCAACATTTTCACGCAGAAGTTTGTGTGTGCATGGAATGAGCTGACAGAGGAAGTGGTGGAGGCTGGTACAATTACAACATTTAAAAGACATCTGGATGGATATATGAATAGGAATGGTTTAGAGGGATATGGGCTAAATGCTGGCAAATGGGACTAAAATAATATATGGTCGGCATGGACGAGTTAGACCAAAGGATTTGTTTCGGCGCTGTACAGCTCTCTGACGCTGTGACTCTACTCTCCTGAAATCTTCTCATCTCCTGACAATGTTTCTCGATCTTCACAACTCTGCAATCTTCCAGGCAGTGAATCCCACCATCTTTTATAAATTGTACACCTCTCCTTTTGTCATGTGTTTGATGCCACTCTATGAGTTTTGGGCTCTTTATGGAATGGATCCTACAAGGCTCTGAGTGACATGGGCTGTGGCAAGATGTTGAGCAGAATCTGACAACAAGTCCTTTAAAGCCCATCTTGATGTTGGGGGAAGCTCAGGTGATGTGGTGAAATCCTCACTCGGCAGCAGCAAGTTGCCAACTGATGAGAATTAGCACTTGTCACACTCTTAATTAACTTACCTCATTAATATCTGGCTTCCTATTTTAGCAAATCCACCAAACAAGCATGGGGTTGAGAAAAGTCAGCATGGAATTCACAGCAGCTACCAGGCAGACCCAACCACCACACCCCACCTCCTTCCACCACCACCACCACACCCCCTCCCCACCCCACACCTACTCCGAGTGACTCCAATGCCGGGCACTGGACGCCACACTTCATGGGCGTCAACCACACCAAGCCCATGCCCACGGACAATTGGTATCAAACATGTGCCCTCTAAGTCCCCTAGTAGCACATAGAGTCATTCAGCAAAGAAACAGACTCTTTTGGTCGATCCAGTCCATGCGTAATCTCAAACTAAACAAATCCCAAACTAAATAGTCCCAACTGCCTGCTCCTGGCCCATATCCCTCCAAACCTTTGCTTTTCATGTACCCATCCAAATGTCTTTTAAATGTTGTAACTGTACTCACATCCAACACTTCCTGGTTGTTATATCCTCCACTGTGGAGACACACTGGCATCCTGGTTTTATTTTGTGTCCTTCATAATCTTTTAACACTTGACTGAATGCTTCTTCAAAAGCTCTCTGATGAAGAGTCTAGGCCCAAAACGTCAGCTTTTGTGCTCCTGAGATGCTGCTTGGCCTGCTGTGTTCATCCAGCTTCACACAATGTTATCATGGATAGTGAAGGTATTGTTTGATCACGTTTTACTTATTCACTTGTTTGATCACATCTTACTTATTCACCTGGGCCAGCATTATTGCCCATCACTAGTTGCCCTTAGGAAGGTGATGGTGAGCTGCCTTCTTGAACCACTGCTGTCCATGTGCCATTAGGGAGGGAATTGCAGGATTTTGACCCAGCAACAGTGGAGGAACGGCGATATGTTTCCAGAGTCAGGATGGTGAGTGTCTTGGAGGGGAACCCGGAGATGGTGGTGTTCCCATATATCTGCTGCCCTTATAGGTGGAAATGGTCGTGTGTTTGGAAGGTGCTGTATTGGAAGCTTTGGTGAATCACTGCAGAGAGTCTTGTAGATGGTATGCACTGCCGCTGCTGAGTGGTGGACTGTGTGGATGCTGGTGGATGAGATGCCAATAAAGCAGGCTGCTTTGTTCTGAGATAATGGGAACTGCAGATGCTGGAGAAGCCAAGATAACAAAGTGTGGAGCTGGATGAACACAGCAGGCCAAGCAGCATCTCAGGAGCACAAAAGCTGACGTTTCGGGCCTGGACCCTTCATCATTGCTTTGTTCTGGATGGGGTCAAGCTTCTTTCCTTGTCAGAATTCTTTCTTTTGAGTTTTCTTTGTATGTATATTTTCCAACATGGAGGGAGAGAGATAGATGTTGTGTGTCTGCAGACTCTGGCTATTTCTCCCACTGTCTGCTTCTCTCGGCCCTTACGGCTTTTTAACACACTGTAGGTCAACCAATTGCAGGGCTGTTGTCAGGCAGAATTTCCTTAACTTGAGACACTCAGTCTCAAATTCTCTCTCTTACAGTTTCTAGAAGGCAGCATTGTATTGAACAGCTCAATAATATGCTGCATTTGATTCTCATGTTGCAAAATCATTCCAATATTTCAGTTATAGCACTCACAGCTTCCATTTCAGGTTATTATCCCAAGCACACGTGGTCTCTTACAGAAGATCAGGCTCGAGTGTACTGCGTATATGTAATGATCTAAACTCACCGTCTTCCTTTCTTTGTGTAATTCTCAGAAGAAAGCCATTCCCAAGACAATTTAAAGACAATGAAAATAAACAGAGAGTAGCTTCTTGGCTGCATGACCACCTGGCCCAGCGAACTGTAGATTAGTGAAGCCCATCTAACCCCTTGTAATTGAGAATGAGTCAAGTTAGAGTTGACCAGAAGTCAAGTTTCTTGTTTCAGTAAGAGAAGGGGTAGTTTATGACAAGTTATTACTGAAGGTTCCTAAGGGACAAAGAGATAAAGTTATTAACAAGTATTTACAAATATCAACATCAACAGATGGAGATAAGACAAAATAGTACTTACAAGAAAAAAGTCCCAGTCATTCTCTACCATGCAGGTCAGTTGCTTGAGCTTCTTGTTGTTGAAGTGAAGAGAGGTTAACACTTGAATTCAGATCCAACAACTCTGATGAATCTTTGGTGTTTTCTCATCATGTTTGGTTCCTCAGGATGTCAGAATTTCTAGAGGGAGAGGAAGTTCCTCTGCCATCATTGGTGCTCTGGCTTCAACATTCTGTCTGACCTTCCTCCAACCGCACAGTGTTTAGTGTTTGTTTTTTTGTGAGCCTCTTTCCCTTTGTCCTCACTCAGTAAAAACATCTTCCCTGAAGGGTTGTTTCTGTGGTTTCTCTAAGCATTCTTCTTGGAAATCTGAACTGGAGGTGGCTGTGAATTTAGTATCCCTGACAATTTGTAAAGGTGTCTGTTCCATATTGGTGAGTCAGCTATGAAGGCTGATTTGGGTTTGGGGCTTGACTAATTTCTTTTTTAGCTGAAACAATCAGCTTTACAAATATCCACTTTGGTGTCTGTTGAAGCAGGAAGCATTGATTTTGTGCCTTAGAAGGAGCCTTTGTGTTGCCCAGGACTAAGTGCATTCTAAATTCTCCCATAGTACGATTCACAAGGTTTGAAAAGCCCATTGTAACAGAGGGAGCGTGCTGTGGCTTCTGTCTTAAAGAGACATTTTTTAAGACTTAATTTCCAATGTATAGATTTTTAAGGAGCGTGCTGTGGCTTCTGTCTTAAAGAGACATTTTTTAAGATTTAATTTCCAATGTATAGATTTTTAAGGAGCGTGCTGTGGCTCCTGTCTTAAAGAGACATTTTTGAAGACTTAATTTCCAATGTATAGATTTTTAAGGAGCGTGCTGTGGCTTCTGTCTTAAAGAGACATTTTTTAAGATTTAATTTCCAATGTATAGATTTTTAAGGAGCGTGCTGTGGCTTCTGTCTTAAAGAGACATTTTTTAAGATTTAATTTCCAATGTATAGATTTTTAAAGCAGAAATATCTTTTTGATACATTTTTCTGAAAAACCTACACCATCAGACATTATGTATGGCTAAAGCTAAAATAGCAACCTCACCCAAAAGGACTGCCCATCAATCTAAGTTGAGCTTTTGGTCTCTCACTCTAGCAGGTGCTTGACAAAATAACGTGTTGATTGTTGAGACCTCATTCCTTCCCCTTTGTTTATCTAGATCCTAAAATATGGAATTATGTCCCTAAATGTCTGCCTCCTCTCTCCCTTTGGAACATGCCTTAAAACTACCTCGTTGACCAATGTCACCCATCCTAATAACTCCTCAAGTGGTTCAGTGTCAAATTTGTCTGACTATGCTCCTGTGAAGCACATTGGGACATGTTGCTGTTAGAAATGCTGTGTAACTGTGAGTAGTTGTAATTAGTTGGACACATTCATAAAATATATGCTTCAAGACAGGATTGGGGTACATAGAAAGGCAAGGTCAAGCTGATCTCCTGCTGCATATGACATAGAACTGCTCAATTCCCGTTCTTTTCATGTTGTCTATCGTTATTTTGTGCCTCATTTGTATGTCACCACCTTTCGGTCCATTCTGGCTTGACCTCCGGGGCAAAGTCATTAGCTTTCAGCCAGCATGTCGCCAACAACCCACTGTCGACAAGCTCTGTCTCTGCTCCGTCAAAGAGTACAGTCTCAGTCTTATGACCTAGTGAAGCGAGGTTGCTGCCAGTGTATGTGTCAGGATAGCTCTCTGGGCAGGTCTCCAGGGCGATCAGAGGCAATAACGGCTCTCCTGTGAAATCTCACACGGGACACGTACTGAGACATTGCCTTTGGTTCAGGCGACGAAAGGACAAAACGTTTTGGAGCACAAAGACCAAATGTGGTGTGAAGTAACAGAACAGGAGAAGAGAACAGGACTTGTACGGACTTGTCCCAGATGGCTGGGAGAACAAAACAAACAGGTTTAAGGTTGGCTGTGAGCTCTTGGCAGCTTTTATTTATTTCCCGTTGCTGAACAGTTTGAAGACAAACTAGATGTTTCTCTACACAACTCTCCTTGTGCACGAACACTTGGAACGAAAACAGGAAGTGCTGGGGAAACTCAGCATGTTTAATAGAGTGATTATTTTGAATGGGTATGATTCTTCTTCAAAGCAACACCTCAACCAGTCAGAGTCTGCTTCCCACCTAATCAAACTGTTCTGTCATGCAGTGGGTGCAGGAAGCTATTAGGAAGTTAATGGAATGCTTGCCTTTATTTCAGGAGGATTTGAGTTCAGGAGTAGTGAAGTCTTGCTTCAGCTGTAGTGTGTGCAGTTTTAATTTCCTTATTCTAGGAAAGATATATTGCTGTAGAGATTCAGTGAGAGTCTTTTATTTTCCTGGGATGGCGGGAATGTGTTCTGGAGAGAGGTTGGACAAATTGGGCCCGTATTCTCTAGTGTTTTGAGGAATGATAAGTGATCTTATTGAAGCTTACAAAATACTTAAGGGACAGACAAGGCAAATGCAGGCAAGATATTGAGATCAGCGATAATGGGAATGCAGATGCTGGAGAATCCAAGATAACAAAGTGTGGGGCTGGATGAACACAGCAGGCCAAGCAGCAAGATGCTGCTTGGCCTGCTGTGTTTATGCAGGCAAGATATTCCCCTGGTTGGGGAGTCTAGAACCAGGGGTGCACAATTTAAAAATTAGCATATGCCACTTAAATCTGAAAAGTGAAGAATTTTATTTACTCAGAGGATTTATGAAACTTTCAAATTCACTAAGGCTGTGGAAGCTTAGATTTTGAGAGTGTCAAAGGTAGAAATTGTTAGATTTCTATTGTCAATGGTGTGCAGTTAATGGAGATGGGGTGGATAAAAGGCATTGGGGATTGGCCATGATTGTATTAAATGACAGGGCAGCCTCAATGGGCGAAATGGCCAACTGCTGTTTCTATATTCTGCTGCCCTGGGTCCTATCTGTGAAATTCCCTCCCTGACCTTCCACACCTCTCTCTCCATTTTCTTAAGTCACCTCTTCGACCAGGTTTTGGCCATCTATCTCCTTTTGTGGTTTGGTATGAATTACATGTAGCCGTGGAGAGGGATGTTCAACCAAGTCAAAGACATTAGTTTTTAATGAATGTCTGTGTTGATACTCCAATTGTGCTTTGGAGTAGTGCGCTGTAACAATTTTTGTGTTCTTGTTCGTGTTGTCCCAGGATTGGGCAGCATGACCCATTTTATCACTAAACAAGAAATGTCACCTATTCCACACAGTTGCTTTAATAGTTCCTATGGGACTCATGAGCAAAGAAGGAGAGTTTAAGCAGTGTTGACATGGGTGATGACCTGACTCTGCCCACCCTGCTTCTACTTTAGTTCTCCATTGCATTTTGAAAGCAGACCTCATAATCCTTTGCACAGTGACCTGTAAGAACAACAGCAGACACAGGAGAGCAACACTAACTCTAGGTTTCCCTCCGAGCCACTCACTGTCCTGACTTGGAACGTTCCTTTGGTGTTGCTGGGTCAAAATCCTGGAACTCCCTTTCTAACCTAATCAACTGTACCTAACGCACACAGGCTGCTGTGGATCAAGGGGGCAGCTCACTATCACTTTCTCAAGAGCAATTAGGTATGGGCTGTAAATGCGCCATTATCCTACAAATGAATGTAATGTTCAGAAAAGCATATTAATGGAAATGCCCACTACTGCCCCCCACCCCGCCCCAACCAGTGCAGCCTCAGCATAGGTAAAAATAATGCATATGTTCTGTAAATTGATGTTACTCAATAAACAGTTTCTGTTTTGGATTTAACCATTTAGATATGCACGGTGCTCAATGATTAACATTGCTGCCTGGCAGCACCAGGGACCCAGGCTCGATTCTAGTCTCGGGGGACTGTCTGTGTGGAGTTTGCATGTTTTCTCCGTGAATGTGTGGGTTTGCTCCAGGTGCTTCAGTTTCCTCCCACAGTCCAAAGATGTGTAGGGTTAGATGGATTGGCCATGCCAAATTGTCCATAGTGTTCAGGCATGTGCAGGCTAGATGGATTAGCACTGCTAAATGCAGGCTTACAGGGATAGGGCTGGGTATGAGTGGAATGTTCTATGGCGGGTTAGTGCAAACCCGATAGGCCAAATGTCGTCTCCTTGCACTGTATTGCAAAGATATGTGGCTTTGTGATGCTAGAAAAGGTTTGAACCACAGTTTGGAATGAGGAAACCATTCGGCTCCTCATGTGCCAGTTGCACCATTGTAATCTCCATTCCACCTACCTAACAGTTGAAGAGAGAGTTTGGCAGAAATACTCCTGATACAGCAAGACCAATCAAGTTCAACATCTGAACACGCGTCCTTACTATTCAACCCAAACCTACAACCCTTAGGAGATAGAGATAATAAGATGTTGAGCTGGATGAACACAGTAGGCCAAGCAGCATCAGAGGAGCAGGAAAGCTGATGTTTCAGGCCTACACCCTTCTTCAGAAAGAAGACCCTTTTTCTGAAGAAGGGTCTAGACATGAAACATCAGCCTTCCTGCTCCTCTGATGCTGCTTGGCCTGCTGTGTTCATCCAACTCTACACCTTGTTATCTCAGATTATGCAGTTTCTACTATCTCTGAAACAATTTTAACCATTAGGAGATATTTCCCTTCTTTCTCTTCTCCTCAGCACAATGCTGACAAAGTAATGGAAATCTTGCATTTATCCAACACAGCTTGCAAAAAGCATCTTAATTTATTACAAAGGGAAATCATTGTTAAAAAGAGGAAAGACTTGCATTTACGTGAGCATCAAACATCTCAAAATGTCTTCCAGCCAATGCATTACTTTTTAAGGTAGCCTTTCTTGTAATTTGGAAATACAACAGCCAATTTGTGAACAGCAGAAACAGAATGTGTTAATGATCAGGCCACCTGTTTTGATAACAGTGAGTGAGGGTTGGTAAGAACACCAGTAGTGTGCTCGTCTTCCAAATTGTGCAATGGGATCTTGTACAGAGGCCTCAGTTTAACACCTCATTCAAAGAAACAGCACTTCTGAGAGTGCAACAATCCCTCAGTACTGCACTGGAGAGTCAGCCTCAGTTTATGATCTCAACGCCTTGTGTTGGACTTGAGCCTAGAGCTCCTACGCAAGGCTGCTATCAGCACTGAGCCGTCTTGCCTCCCTGGAATGGGTGCATTCTCACATAGGAATGGCAGAGGAATGGTCAATGCGCCTGTCACAGGAAATGTCATGGTGTTAGCTGTGTCTCCGGAGCTCCAGCAGAACAGGGAGGTGTGTTGGAAGCTGCATGATGCCCCTTGCTATCTAGGAGCTGGACTCTTCCGTGCTGCTTAACAATGTCAGTAGGCCTAGCTATGCACCAATGCATGTTTTTCAGGGTTGTCCAGTGTCCTACCTCATTGAGGTCCTCATCTGAGCTGCCTGGAGTTGGGTCTTTGATTTTGCCCTTTGTTGAGCCAATAAACAAACATCCCCCCACCACACCATTCCTGGGTTGCAGACAGCTCAGGCCCACAGATGATTCACCACAGAAGCTAGATTGCAATGTTACACATGCTTCTCAGCTCTATGCAGTGCCCATCTCTGAGCTGGTAGCAATGCATCTCAGACCGGGCCCATCTTCATCAATGCAGGGCTGCTGTTCTCATTGCCCCTCCTGGGACTGCTGGGCATGGGGCAGCTTGTGGGTGTCTGCAAGCAGGAACTCGAGGATGGAAGGTCAGGGTGGGGGCAGTGGGGTGCGAATGGGATAGAAAATATGACTTCCATAACCGCACCATCAGCCTCTCTTGTCATGCCAGGTACTGGGGTGAGGGTGAGCTGGGAGTTGGCAGGGGACATAAAGCTGAAAGATGGGGCTATTTTCAGTTCTCTTACTGATGGTGGATGCTACAAAGCCCCATGGTGATGAGAGAGGGCAAAATGTCGTTGATGGCATGCTGTTGTGTTTGAGTGATGTACCTACCCAAGTTAAATAACTAGGCACCATAAGACATAGGTGTGGAAGTAAGGCCATTCGGCCCATCAAGTCCACTCCACCATTTAAATCATGGCTGATGGGCATTTCAACTCCACTTCCCTGCACTCTCCCCGTAGCCCTTGATTCCTTGTGATATCTGAAGCCAGCAGGGTGGGGGTGAGGCTGGCTGTGATATATGTACAGATGGGGTGGAGTATCCAGGCAGAGTTGCTAGGGGAGTGATGGGTATTTGGTGCATTGAGTGGCGAGGGTTGGATAGGAGCCATCATGATGAAGACACACTCACTGACCTTAATCAGCCTCACGAGGTTGTTAGACTTCTCGTGACACGTTTGCCAGATCCTAGGCTCAGGACTCACCATCTTGGCCATCTATTCCAGCTTCCTTCTCAGAATGGCCTACCACCTCTTCGTCAACGCCCTCCAATCTTCCAAAATGGTGGCAGCAGTGTTGGTAGCCTCCTGAGCGTGGGGACCGGTCACTCATGACTCCTGCAAAGGGTTGTGCTGCATTCACACAGCTTCATCATTGCCTCTCCAGCCCAGTAATATTTTTGTCTTGTTTTGGTTGCCCTGGGGCTTCCTCCCAGTGTCGTCCTACGGGAGGCCGGGGTCCCAGTGCATCCTCATCCTCGAACCATTTCGGGTGATGGCATCAGAAGATGAGCCGGGCGTCCCAGGTCAACTCAGAGCTAGGACCCGTCAGTCGATGCCCAGGGTCGGCGGGAGGTGGGGGACCCGTGCAGGGTGACTGTCCCTAGCTCGGAGGCAGCTGGACGTGGAACTGGTGGTGCTGGTGGTGGCAGGAAGGGACACCTTCCTAGGATCCCAGGGACAATGTCTGATAGCTGCACCTGGAAGATCAGAGAGAGAGAAGTCTACAGAGAGGGAAAGATGAGCCTTTGAAGCTCTTTCAATTTTAGTAATATCATTTTAATATGTAAAGCAGTTTACCATTTATACAATATGTTCAGTAATTTATTCGGTAACCCAAGATGGCACCAGAATGTGGCGACATTATCCACTCTTCATTATACCTATTTACAAGTGACAATACTGAATACATCTAAATCCCATCCCCCACTCCCTGTGGAACCACAGCTCTCTCCTGCCCACTTCCACTGCTAATGCTTACTGTGCTACATTCTTCAGCCCCAGTCCTGGCACTCATTGTTCAAGAATTCCCATTGCAGCCCCCTCACACCTTTTCAGGGACGGCCCGCCATTAGGAAACCACGGGGTCCCCTGTGTGGCAGGAGAGGATGCTGGCACTGAGGTTTCTCGCAGTGAGATGGTCCGGAGGAGGTGGACTAGACTAATTCTGTACCTTGCCCCATCTCAACGTGAAAGGTGAAAGCACATGGTGAGCCCACACCGTGACCAGAAATGAGGGTGATTACATTTTGCAGCCCACATACCTCCCCCACCACCACCGCTTCTTTCTGTGAAAGAGTAGAGATGGTTCCTGATTCAGGCAGTAACTCCCAGACAGAACGTGACTGAGGGAGGCACATTCTTGCACCCAGCCCGCATTGCAATATGTTCACATAATAAGAGTCAGGTCGAACATTGAGTCTTATCCGATGTAACATTATAAGAAAATGTGAAAGTCTTCAAAGGGATAAGGCTCAATTAAATGTGATGAAACTTTACAGCTGTCTATTGAAACCCATGGGAGCAGCCCTTATGCAGACTGATTAAAGTTAATAGTTTCTCACTGAATCCAATCTGAATTTAATTTGCTATTTCGCCTGAATTCAATGCACTGGGTTGAAAAATAGAAAAATCATACCATCAGAAGTTGAAGCCATTAACTAGAGGGAGCTATGATTGTTGGAGGAAAACTAGCTATTGTTACAATGAAACGCTGACATCTTTTGTAAATTCAGACACCTCAGTGGCCAGTTGCAATAAAGGCAAATAGAGAGTCAGGATTACTCAACGGGTTGCTTCATCACATTAGGTAACATGTGGGTCCATTATAGAATAAAAATGGAAAAATGTTAAAGCCAGCTCCAACTATACTATCCCATCAAAACACTACAAAGGAATGTTTAAGCAAAGGTTTAAGCACATAATAAAGTTCTCACTACACACCCCCAGAACAGTTACAATGCATGTTAGACACAGAGTACAGGTCCCTCTACACTGTCCCCCATCAAACACTCCCAGGACAGGGACAGCATGGGATTAGACACGGAGTAAAGCTCCCTCTACACTGTCTGTATCAAACACTCACAGGACAGGGGCGGCATTGGGTGGGACACAGAGTAAAGCACCATCCACACTGTCCACATCAAACACTCGCAGGACATGGACGGCATTGGGTTGGATACAGGGTAAAGCTTCCTGCTGAACCTTCTCATCCAACTTGAGAGCAGCAGCTTCAGTTCCCATGCCCTTTCCCCTGTCGTTCTCCCTGTGATTGTTTCAGGAGATCGGTCACTGACTGTACTGGAGGTAAATATAACGCAGGAGATGGCCTTGTCATGTGGAAATTTTCTATACATAGGCAGGGATTCCTCTTTGCTTGGAAAATGAGCTTCCACATGAAAGATACAGGGCTCTGAGCTACAACGCTACCTGGGAGAACCAGACCTAACAAATAAATGGCCAACAAGGCAAGTTTCAGTGATGTTAGCTAAGGGATTAATATTTAGTGAGGACACTGGGAAAATTCCCCAGCTTTTGTCAAAAGGTCATCATTTATGTCCATCCAAGACTTCAACTCAACACCCCAGGCAAGAAATGGTGCCTCTGACATTTCAGTGCAGCCTCAATACTCCACAGGGTGGGGGGGAAGGTTGGGGGGGTGGGGTTTTGTGGGGTGGTGGAGGGAGCGGGTGCCAGTTTGGGTCTCATGCTCAAATCTTCGGCATTGGGCTTCAACCACAACCATCCAGTTGACATTTCAGAGGCGAGAGACAGAGTTCCATTCACAAGAATGTTCTGCATTCCATTAAACACAGTGCTGGCACTTTAAATACGCAGAAAACCTTACCCTTCTGGTCATAAAAAGCAGAGAGAGCAGTAATCATACAGTAGTGGGGGGCGGTCGGGACTTAATGTCTGACCATGATGCCCAATTGGCGTCCCAGGTTTGTTGAGTGATAATGGGAACTGCAGATGCTGGAGAATCCAAGATAACAAAGTGTGGAGCTAGATGAACACAGCAGGCCAAGCAGCATCTCAGGAGCACAAAAGCTTCAAGCCTAGACACTTCATTAGAGCTGTAGTCCATTGGGGATGATCGGGTCTAGGCCCGAAACTTCAGCTTTTGTGCTCCTGAGATGCTGCTGGGCCTGCTGTGTTCATCCAGTTCCACACTTTGTTATCCCGGGTTTGTTGAACCCATTTCTGGGGCACTGTTTAAATAAATATGCTCCGTTTCATTATGTGCTTCAATATAAAGCTTGAACACTTGCAGAGTCAGTGTAGGATAAAGTTCAACTGTGATTGATGTTTTTAATTTCAAAAATATACGTATGTACTATTTTACAGATCTCAATTCGCATTTCAATTCTGTGCAGTGGCATATCAAGGAAACAAATGACTATTGGAGCTTGACTTTACCCACCAAACAAATCAAAGCCATTTCGTGCTTGTGCAGGATTATGTTTACATATAATTGAGGTACTGCGAGGGTCTGATTAACTGAACAAGCACCCAGTTAACTTTGGCAGGAAGACCTGAGAAAGTGGTCTTTCCCCACTGCACCTTTGGAGCAGCAGCCCCAAGCTTTAGTAGATCCCTCAGCACATAGTCCTGTGCCCTGGAATGGGCCAGTCTGCAACACTGACATCCACTTCAGGGTTTATTTTTATTTCAAAGAATATAATTTATTCATTTAAAAAAACCTTTTTGTTATATATATATATCTACATCGCCATAAAACGTAGTTCTGTTCTGTACAGTTGGGAACAAACAAAGATTGGAGTTTGGCTCTATCTGACAAACCAAAGGCACATCTTATGAGGTTCACTTCAGGATGATCCCATGGTCTGCTTTTTTTTTTGAGGAGGTACCAGGGGAAAGGGGGATTCTTGTCATCCAATCTTTGAAAGCAGCCAAGCCAAGGGGAGGTTGCACATTCTTCCTGTGTCTGCGTGGGTTTCCTCCGGGTGCTCCGGTTTCCTCCCACAGTACAAAGATGTGCAGGCTAAGTGGATTGGCCATGCGAAATTGCCCATAGTGTTCAGGGGTGAGTGGGTTATAGGAGGATGGGTCTGGGTGGGATGCTTCAAGGGGCGGTGTGGACTTGTTGGGTCGAAGGGCCTGTTTCCACACTGTAGAGAATCTAATCCAATCTGAATCTAATCCTACACACTCATATCGACCGTCCGGTCTTCCATTTGCTGGGTAGAATGAGGAGATGTGTTGTGTGTCTCAGCCCTCAGTTGGACAGAGGCAGTAGCATATTACATGGGCTGCCTTTGTCGAAACCGCTCCCCCCAGAGAATTAATCTGTATGCAAACAACATTGCTCTTATACTTCACAGTGGTTGACCTTCCTGGCCCTTTCTCAATGAAGCTGTATCAGAGAGGAAATGAACTAATTTAATGGAAATTTCGCCGGTAAGATTAAAGGCTGTACAAGTTTCATCTGCAAGAGTGCAAATTTAAAAAGGCGGGATAAGAGCCGTGAGTTAATAAGTGTGTGAGGATCGCGGGAGAGATGGTTCAAGAGGCCAGTTCTGTTCTTGGACGTGTTCCTCAAGAATCTAACACCTTTCATCCATTTTCCTCAGCACCAACATTCTTGCTATCACTACCCATAATCGTCGTACCCTGCCGTTCAGTCCTGATTGGCTGTCTGTCAAACAGCCTTTTCCTCCTGTCTCCAATATTTTTAACAGTGTTGCAAAGTCGGGTAGAGTACTTGTGAAGTGGAAGGCAGGATGTTAGAAATTGCTGTTTGCCAAATATTTACGTTGATAAAATGATAGCGGGGGAAAGCAATGTGTGGTCCCTTTAAAAGATGATGTGCTTTTTCTAGGAGAAGGAAAAAGGTCTGTGGGCACCTTGTGGTTTTGCAGGTGCACAGAGCATCTGAATTGTAATATTTGTATCAAAACGCTACACTGTTAGCAGGCATAGCAGCATTTCTATCAAGACAACAAATATGTATTTTGCCAATTAATTTAAACCAGGCCCTTAGATATCAAGAACAATTGAATTTAAATATGATGGCTTTGGCAACATAGGATTGATTCTATTGTAAGAAATTGATACATCGTCAAGGGCATGAAAGATGAGGGCATTTGAAAAACTGGGAGAGAACCAACTGCCTTCTGATAAGAGATCAACTCTCTCAGCTCTTAGAGCCAGCGTCATCTAATGAATAAAAGTACTGCAGCAATCTTAGTGGATATTGCAGACTGAAGAATTCACAGAGACTGCGTTCCTGACAGGAGAATTCGTCGGAGAAGACACAGAGCACTCCAGAAGACAGAACCTGGCTGTAATTTCGAAAGACTAAGTTTGAGAATTTCAACTTTGGTTTATATAAATGAGACTTGTATTTATTGGAACAGCATACCGTGAGAATCTTGTTTTATTCGGGAATAGTTGGTAGTTAGAGGGAATTGTTTGGTTTGTGAATAGATCAGTTAATTTGTTCACTGGTAGAATCATATAAATAAATTGTTACTTGTGGATTGTAGAGTGCGTGTCAGGAGTTTTACTTCATTTACCACTCCTTTGTATCAAATTAGGGATGAGAGGCAGGTTATACCACTTTTCAGACTTCTTTTGACAGATTATAGGGTGGTTATTGGTTTTAAAATATCAGAGAGGGGTCAACCTCAACTTTATAACAACAGTAAGGAGTTAAGATTCGATTTGCTGAGAGCAGTGTTTGTTTGGAAGGTTGCATGTTGGGTTAGTGCTGTTGCCTGTTTGCCATTGACTATGAACCCTGCTGGTGGGGTTGGGGATGGGGTCAGGACCTGCACACTTACAGTTGAGTGCTTTGTACACCAACCCATTCTTTTCAATTCTCAGGGGACTATGCGGCGTACTGAGGTAGGAAGGTGAGACCAAAATGCTGGGGCTTGATCCCCAGTCACTGGGGATGGCAGTGAGGGAGAAAGGTAACGAGGAGAAAAATCAATAATAATTGCTCCTATTTGCTGGATATGAAATAGATTCGATGTATACAGCATGCCATTGAACTGGTCTATACTGTTGGACTAATTCAAATATAGAGGCCAGGGTCTCTTCTGAAAAATGCATGAAAATATAAACACATGTGTGCCTGTGCAAGCTGTATCTTCCCAGTTCTACACTGGCCACCTCAAAAATTCTCAGGAAATTTATCTTCCCTTTCCCCTTTCTGTGGAGATCTGAAGAGGGGAGATTTCCACCAGTCGTTAGAGTCCTAAGCCTTCCATTACCTTATTTTATTGAAACTTTGATCCATTCTCCTCCGAAATTTCATTTCATGCCTTTCCTAAGCACGAAACACACCTCTTCCCAGCCCTTGCCATGTTAAAATTATACTGACTGTCTCTCTCTCTCTCTCTCTCTCTCTCTCTCTGCACCCCGGAGCTCAGTCCCTGTCTGCCTATTGTGTACAGTCTTTAAAAGCTCAATCCTGTCTCACCTAATCGCAGGTTTCCCATTTTTCTTGGCTTTACCCACCCTTCCTGCTCATCGACAGGATGTTTTCAATAAGCAACCACAAAACATGCATCATGCATCATGAGATAGCGCCATATGATTGACGGTCTACCAGAAAGGAAACAAATGATCACTCTTCAGTTCAGTGCCGGCTTGAGATTTCTTTTGTGAGCAAGCATGCTGGCAAGGGAGTTGGCTAATGGGTATACATAATACAGTGATTATAACTGAGTGACATGTTGCCCATTGGGTCCCTGAATTGTGCACATTGGATAAAAGTGTTCATGCGGTGGTTACATTAAAGATTTGGCTGAATGATTGATGCGTGGGATTTCCTGGCATTCTTTCTTGTTTCACCCTGTGACAGTGACAAACATATCAGAATGTGAAACCGACAGAGGTGCAAAGCTTCCATCCACCACTGCACATATAGCGCTGATCCATTGACAGAATTTTACCAGCCCCTGGAAGGTGGGCACTCAACTTGCACAATTAAAGGTCTTATGAAGGGCCATTTTGTGGGGATGCTGGTATTGAATTTAAAAGATTGAGAGGGGATCTCACTGAGACATGAGTGGGTTTAACAGGGTGGATGCTAAGATGATGTTTCCCCATTCTGGGGGACACTAGAAGTGGGGGGCACAGTGTCCCACTTAAGACAGAGATAAGGAGGAATTTCTTCTCTCGGGGCAGTCTTTAGCCCATCGAATTGTATTCTTCAGAGGACTTGTAGAGTCATAGAGATGTACAGAACGAAACAGATCCTTTGGTCCAGATCGTCCATGCCAACCAGATAACTGAAACCAATCCAGACCCACTTTACAGCATTTGGCCCATATCCTTCTAAACCCTAGATAACAAAGTGATCTCCCTCTAAACCCTTCCTATTTATATACCCATCCAGATGCTTTTTAAATGTCATCGTACCAGCCTCCACCACTTCCTCTGACAGTTTATTCCATACACGCATCACCCTCTGTGTGAAAAAGTTGCCCCTTAAGACCCTTTTAAATCTCTCCCCTATCATCTTAAAACAATGCCCTGTCGTTTTAGATTCTCCTAAGGAAAAGACTTGACTATTCACCCTATCCATGCCCTTCATGATTTTATAAACTTCTATAAGGTTACCCCACAGCGTCCTACACTCCAGGGGAAAATAGCCCCAGCCTATTCAGCCTCTCCCTGTAACTCAAAACCTCCAACTCTGGCAATATCCTTGTAAATCCTCTCTGAACCCTTTCAAGTTTAACAACATCCTTCTTATTGCGGGAAGAGACAGATTGAGAGAGAGAGAGAGAGAGAGAGACAGAGGCAGAGGGGAGATAGATGTGGCTAACAGGGAGCGAGAGAGAGCGAGAGAAAAAGAGAGAGAGGGAGAGACGGGGTCAGTATTCCAAAAGTGGCCTCACTAATGTCCTGTACAACCACAACATGACCCCTCAAAACCTATATTCAATGATCTGACCAACATGTAACCCCTCACTGGTGCAGCATGTTGGAAATAAAACCCTGTAATGCTCAGATCCTTTGGTCCAGGTCGTCCATGACAACGGGATAACTGAAACTAATCCCGACCCATTTTACAGCATTTGGCCATATCCCTCTAAATCCTTCCTATTTATATACCCAAAAGTTGAAGATTGAATCAAAAGTTAGCAAAATTTCCCTATTTTCCCATCATTTTAGACCTAGGAAAGTGTGGACCAGGTTTCTGTACTTAACCAAATTTCTACTTATTACAAATAAATAAATTCTAGCTACAGATAAACAATTATGAACCATCGACATTTAACTCTATTAGTTAAAACTCTAAGCATCTTTTGAATTCCCCATACACCTATATACAGACAGACACAAAAAATGTTGCTGTTATTGAACGGAGACAAAAACTGGGAAGTCGTTCAACAGCCCCTGTCTACAGGCTTCACTGAGATGATCTTTTTGGCTTTTCAGGACTAGCTTTGTCTACATCTGTGCTTTTTCCAGGTATGCATGCTTTCTTACAGGAGGCACAGAGTGTCTAGTTCACGAATCAGATCTTTGGTGAAAAGCCACAGCTTAGAACAATTGACGAAAGAAAATAAATTGACTATCTCAGGCCTTAGGTAATTTTTACTGCAAAAAAAAACAAAGAAAAACATACAATTCTCCTTTCCAGCATCTCAAGGCTTCTGGTGATACCATACACACCCACAAGCTGTTCAGCTACCTGGGAGCCAATCACATTGTTGTTGGCAAGCAAAATGCCTTTGTCATCAACAGTTTGTCGGAACTCCACGAACCAATCAGCACTTGATGCCAGCTGAATCCTAATTTGTGCACAATCCCTGGTGCCAGTTCTCTGCACCTAATATTCCCTCATTGCATTAATAAATAAGTGTAAACAGCACTTAAAATTAATGTCAGATAATTAACATCTTTAGAAGTGCAGTAACCCAATCCACAACACTTGGTGTTTGAAACAGTCCATTTCCTATTTCTGTCCACGATTAACAATGCAGAAAAACAACAAGATTGACAGATTTTTGATTTGGGGGACACTCAGGAAATATGGAGTTAAGTGCAAAATTGACTCAGACTCGGCCGTGTTGTACAGTAGAGTGGGTTCAATGGGCCGAATGGCCTACTCCTGTTCTTCTTTCATATGTTCATCAACATAAGAACTAATGAGCTAGGAGCAGCAGTAGGCCATTCAGCCCCTTAAGCCTGTTCTGCCATTTGATATGATCATGTCTGACCTCATCTGGGCCTCAGATTCACTTTCTTGCCCTCTCCCATTATCCCTTAACCCGTCACTACTTATAAATCTTACCATCTCCTTAAATTTACTCGATGTCCCGGCATCCACTGCACGCTCAGGAAGTGAATTCCACAGGTTTGGGACCCTTTGGGAGAAGCAATTTCCCCATTCTTTTCTGTTATAAATCTTCCACCTCCTTATCCCAAGGTAATGACCTCTCATTCCAGGTTGCGCCACATGAAGAATATATGTACTTTGTCAATACCCTTTAGCATTTTAAACACCTCAATTTGACATAGAATCTCTATAGTGTGGAAGCAAGCCACACTGTCCCACCCCAAGTCTTCTCTTCCCTGTCAGGAACACTAGAGTCTTCTCTAGTCTTCTTAACTCCAAAGAATACAGGCCTAAACTGCTCAATCTCTTTTCATAAGAGAAACCCCCTCACCGCTGGAATCAATCGAGCGAACCTCCTCTGAACTGCCTTCAATGCAACCACATCCCTCCTCAAGTAAGGGGACCAAAACTGTAGGTAATGCTCCAGGTATGGTCTCACTCATGCTTCATGGGTGAGAGGGTGCTACCTGTTGATCCTGTAGACCTGTGGTTGGGGGAGGTGGGTGAAACATGGAAACCTTTGCGACTCTTGGCTCAAATTTTTTTCTGTACATTTAGAGCATTTATCTGAATCTGTCTCTTCTCCCTACCTCAGGGTCATCGCTGTTCTTGGTGAGGCATCATAGGTGCTAGCTCTCTGAGTGGGCCGCTGCATTGGTAACTGTAGAGCGGGCCCGGGGATGGTCAAGCACCAAGTGTTTACCGTTGACAAATTCTGACTGGTACCCCATCTTGCGTGTCTCGCAGCCAAGGGTAAAATTCAGCCCAATTTGTGTGCGCTGACTGGCCCTTGAGAGAGGTGGGTTGTCGATGCTAAGCATTGACCATTCAGTTACAGCGATATTAACAAGGGCTGTTGGAATTTAACCTTAAGGTCCAGGGGTTCATGGGCCGCCATGAGGATGGCAGCCATCGAGGAGATCGGAGACATGGCGGGGAACTTGTCAACGAAGATGGACACCTTGCAGCTGGAGCTGAGTCGATCTGAACTCTGTGTTGGAGCCGTGAGCTGTCAGAGTGGCCTGGGTGCCTTTCGGGCTGTTTTACTTCCTGGGTGTGGAGCGAGACAGCAGAGAAACAGCTGCCACTGGAGTATCATCAGGGCCACTCCTCACAGGCCCATCCCTCCTGAGAAGGGAAGGCAGGGGCTGCACGGGCTCTACAAACAGAGGACCAGGTCATAGAGAATGGAAACAGGCCCTTTGGCCTACCTCGTGTCAGAGCTCTTGGGTAGCAGGATACTCAAACTCTTGTATGTACTGCATATTGGCACAACACTTGCTGCCAAGGGGCCCTGCTTTACCGGTGCCAGACAAAGTTACTGCTACCCTCAACTCCTTTCCTCTCTGCACCTTCCCTGGCTTTACAGGAGGCAGGATCTCATGAAGATCCAGGTGACCAGTGGCTCATGAGAACGAAGTTCTGAGGTGACCAGGTCTAGTTAAAACAAACAAGAATACAGCGCAGGAATGTGCCCTTTGGCCCTCCAAATCTGCACCAACACATTTTGCGCTTTCATATTAAAATTATCTTCACTTACAGGATCCGTATCCCTCTATTCACTTCCTATTCATGTATTCATCCACATGCTTCTTGAAAGCTGCTATTGCGTCTGCTTCCACCACCTCTTCCAGCAACGGATTCCAGACACTCACGCCATTTGTGTGAATAACATGCCTCGCACATCTCTCTTAAACTTCTCCCCTTGCACCTTGAACCTGTGACCCCTCCATCCTGGGAAAATACCTCATACTTTCCACTCTATCCATGCCATTCACGAACTTATAAACTTCTATCAGGTTGTCCCTTAAGCTCCTGTGTCCCAGTGAAAATGAACTTCAGTCTAACCAACCTTTCTGCACAGCTAAAATCCCCAACATCAGGCAACATCCTAATAAACCTTTTCCGTACCCTCTCCAAAGCATCCACACCCTTCTGGTAGTGTGTTGACCAGAACTACATGTAATATTCCAAGTGTGGCCTAACTTAAGTCCTGCAGAGCTACAGTATAACTTGTCTATCTTTACACTTAATGCTCCTTTTAATGAAGGTGATCATGCCATAGACCTTTCTTACTCCTCATCTACCTGTGTTGTCACCTTCAGTGATCTGTGGACCTGTACACCCGATCTCTCTACACATCAATACCCCTAAGGGTTCTGCAGTTCACTGTATAATTTGCACCTGTACTTGACCTTCCAAAATGCATCACCTCACGCTTGTCTGGATTAAACTCCATATGCCATTTTTCTGCCCATGTCTCCAACTGATCCATATCCTGCTGTATCCTGTGACAACTCTCCTCACTATCTGCAACTCTACCAATTTTTGCACTGTTCGCAAACTTACTAATTAGATCAGCTACAGTTTCCACCAAATCATTTATGTAGATCACCGTTTTGCTACTGATGATGCCAGTCAGAATGAAAGGCGTCACTGAACCTCTCACCAATAACCACAAAGCCTCCCACTCCGTCAAAGTGCAGTTTGGGGATGGTGGTGGGGCGCGTTGGGGGCAGGCACAATATGTTCTCCATTCAGGTATGCACAGATCCCTGGGGCTCATGCCGCAATAATCCCACCATCCCTGAGCTCATCACACCCTGAGACAGACTTCCCAGTCCACCGTTCTGAGTCCAGGGATAGTCATGTACAATGCGGCTGATAACATCCAACCAGAGAGGCCCAGGAGTGATCAAGTCAGGGGATACAAGAAGAACCAGAGATGTCACTTACTAAGAGGAAGATTGACATTAGGTGTCTGGACTGATCTGGGCTGGAAAGTAATATCTCCCCCACTCCTTCCCCCAGAGCAAAGCTGTCCTCAAAGGTACCAGGCCTCCCTTCCCTCACCCACCCTCTCCATTACTCAGTGCCAATTCCTATTTAACAATTCACCACAAGTCACAAGCTGCTTGCAACAAAAAGTAGGCAAAGCAGGAATCTATTGTTGTCATGACTCATGTATGAAACAAACTTTTAAAGTTCTAACATTGTGTAACCTTCCAATGTGCAAAGCTTAGACAACTACAAATCCTTACATTCCTTCCTCCTAGAAAGTCTATACAATGCAACCCCGTGTGACTTCAGCAGGGATAGAGACAGTCTATCATGTCCCTGCTATTAATACTCTTGGGTGACATCTTCTGTGAGACACACTCCCTTCCCCCATTCCCAGAGACCCCACTGAGCATAGATTTGGCCATTGGGAAGGAGGCAGCTCATGGAGTATCAGCTGGGGAAATGAGGAGTGAGAAAGAGTTGGAGGCAGAAGCGCTTTGAGCTGTGTTCCCATTTCTACACCCCCCTTTCACCATCAGCCCTCTCGCACTTCTCTGTTAGCATGGAGAATGCAGGAGATGTTCAGGCCAATGCTCTGGGACATGGGTTGAAACTCAGTCCATAAATCTGGCACATGAAGTCAGTCTCAGCAATGGCGATCGTGAGAACTACCATCAAATGACAGAAAACCCCTACTAGTTCATCATCTCCTTTCAGGAAGGACTGTGACGTCGTTACCTTGTCTGACATAAATGTGGTACCAGAGACACAGCAACATGGTTGACTCTTAATTACCCTAATAGTTAAGTTTAATGGCCTCATAAACCGCTCAGCTCAAGGGTAATTAGGGACGGGCGACAAAAGCTGAAATTGTCAGTGACACCGGTGCAAGAATAAGGAGGAAAGGTAATCAGAGGATGAATGAATGATCAATGCCAAAGTAAGTTAAATCCAATTGTTCAGGGTCTGAATGTATAGGTTCAATTGCTGTATTTATAATAGCCACGCTTTCCATGAAAAGGGTAATCGTCATAAAGGCCCATGAATTCAGGGCACTCGTGACTATGTTGTGCTTGCTACACTGCATGTTTAGCCCACATGACCCGCAAAGGACTGTGAGTCAACTCTCAATAGTAATAGGAAATGTTCTTTATTGATTATAACATCATTAATACTATCATAATGATTATGCTACAAACTAAAAATTTACACGATAAAGCTGACAATTAACACTGTAAATATAAGTCAGTATCTTGTAGTTTGACTTAACCGGGAATGATCAAACATCACCACCCTAGACCTGGGCCCTGATCCACATGGTGATGGTTGTCTGGTCTTCCTCTCCCGGTGGTCCCGGAGGCATCTCTTCTTATGATGTTTGGTCTTGAGTTACTGCTCCCAAGGGTGCTATTGTGGTAATTCTTTTCCTTGGAAGCTTCCGCACGCCTTTAGGACGACCTTTGATTCCCATCAATGGATCGATCAGGAATCGATCTCCCTGATTGATCAGACGCAATCAAGCAGTGCCATGTAGATGGTGGGGTGGTAATTGGTCCTCCATTTCTGAAAGTGTCAGGGACACATCAGTCAGGTCAGCTTCCCAGATAAGAATGTGAGGTGTCCCTCTGTCCCGGAAACAGCTCGATGTTTCCTTTTGTCCTGGCAAATGGGCTTAGTCAATTGTGCCGTCTGTAACTGCAGCCTGTCCTGTCTTGGTCTGCTGCTGGTTTATTTCAGTTTCTTTTGTCAGGATATTTTGGCCAATGCTTGGCTCAATTTCCCAGCATGCTTTAATATCCATTCCTGCCACTTTGAGTGGCTCATCTGTCTACAGCTCCCACAATCTCCCTCCCAGCCTCTGTCAGAGCTTTCCCACGTCCTCTTCTCTGCTCCATGGGGTGTGCTGTTCATTAGTAGCCGTTGAGGTTCAATGTCTCGTTCCAGGGAGGATTGGAAGGCTCCGTAGTTTCTGACGGAGATTCTCCACCATGGTCCCTGTCTGCACCATCTCCACATCTCAACCATCCTCCTCACTGAACCCACAGCAGTGCTGGTATCAGAGTTGGGTGCCTGACCTCCATGGGGCCTGAGGCATGAATGCCAAGGGACTGTTATTGCACCTGATGGGCTTGCAGGTGACTGAAAGCCTGAGTGACAGCTGTCAAGGTTACAATGTGTTAAATGAAAAACACACGGCATGCTCATTTTTCCTCTGTAGCTGACACCCTGTCAAAATGAGTGAACGCTCTAAGCTCTGTGATTTATGATTCTGTCACAAGCCTCTCCAGTAGCCAGGCTGGAATTCCAATGATGCTCTACGCTCCTTCCTCTGCAAGTGTCAGGGTAGGAAATAATCCTTCTGTAAGATTTGAAGACAAAGACCTGTAACAGGCAGTAAGGGCATACAGAGTTATAGAGTTATACAGACCCCTTGGTCCAACTCATCCACACCCACCAGATATCCTAAATAAATCTAGTTCCATTTGCCAAAATTTGGCCCATATCCCTCTTAGCCTTTCTTATTCATGTCCATCCAGCTGCCTTTTAAATGTTGTAGTTGTACCAGCCTCCACCATCTTCTCTGGCAGCTCGTTCCACACACGCACCACCCTCTGCGTGAAAAGATTGCCCCTCAGGTCGCTTTTAAATCTTTCCCCTCCCACCTTAAACCTATGCCCTCTGGTTTTGGACTCCCTCTACTCTGGGAAAAAGAACTCGGCCATTCCCTCTATCCATGCCTCGCGCAATTTTATAAACCTCAATAAGGTCACTCCTCAGCCTCTAATGGTCCGGGGGTAATAGCCCCAGCCTATTCAGCCTCTCGCTATAACTCAAACCCTCTAGTCCTGGCAACGTCCCTGGAAGTATTTTCTGCACCCTGTCAAGTTTATAACATCTTTCTTATAGCAGGGAGACCAGAATTCAATGCAGTATTCCAAAAGTGGCCAAATCAATGTCCTGTACAACTCCAACATGACCTCCCAACTCCTATATTCAATAGGTCTGGCAGCATCTGTGAAGGAGTAAACAGAGTTACCGTTTTGGGTCCGGTGACCCCTCCTCGGAACAGAGGAAGCTCTGAGGAAGGGTCACAGGACCTGAAATGTTAACTCTGTTTACTCCTTCACAGATGTTGCCAGACCTGCTGAGCTTTTCTAGCAACTTTGTTTTTGTTCCTGATTTACAGTACCAACAGTTCTTTCGGTTTTATTCCCTGTATTCAATGCACTGACCAATGAAGGCAAGCTTGCCCAATGCCTTCCTCACCACCGTGTCTACCTGCAACCTCCACTTTCAAGGAACAATGAATTTGCACCCCTTGGTCTCTTTGCTCTGCAACGCTCCTCAAGGCCCAACCATTAAGTGTATAAGTCCTGCCCTGATTTGCCTTTCCAAAATGCAGTACCTCACATTTATCTGAATTAAACTCCAACTGCCAGCCCTCAGCCCATTGGCCCATCTGATCAAGGACCAGTAGTGCTCTTAGATAACCTTCTTCAATGTCCACTACACCACCAATTTTGGTGTCATCTGCAAACTTACTAACCATACCTTACATATCCACATCCAACTTAATTAAATAAATTACAAAGAACAGTGGACCAGCACTGATCCTTGTGGCACTCCATTGGTCACAGGCCTCCAGTCTGAAAAAGAGCCCTCTGTCACCACCCTCTGTCTTCTACCTTAAAGCTAATTTTGGATCCAATTGGCTAGCTTCCACTAGATTCCATGCCAACTAAATTTGCCAACCAGTCTTCCACGTGGAACCTTGTTGAAGTTAGTGAGGCATGATTTCCCATGCACAAAGCCATGTTGACTATCCCTAATCAGTCCTTGCCTTTCTAAAGGCATATGAACCCTGTCACTCAGAATTTCCTCCAATACCTCACCCACCACTGATGTAAGACTCACCAGTCTATTGCTCTCTGGCTTTTCCTTACCCCGTTTCTTAAATAGTGGCACCACATCAGCCAAACTCCAAGTCTCCCGGCACCTCATTTGTGGCTATCAATGATGCAAAGATCTCAGCAATGGGCCCAGCAATCACTTCCCTAGCTTCCCACAAATTTCTGGGATGCACCTGATCAGGTCCTGGGGATTTATCCACCTTAACATGTTTTAAGACATCCAGCACATCCTCTTCTGTAATATGGACATTTTTCAAGACATCCAGTATTTATTACCCAAGTTCCTTGGCTTCCTTATCCTTCTCCATTATAAATACTGGCCCAAAATATTCATTTATATCCCACCCATTTCCTGTGGTTCCACACATAGATGGCCCCGTTGATCTTTAATTCTCATCCTAGTAACTCTTTTGCTCTTAATGTATTTGTAGAATGTCTTTGGATTCTCTTCAACTCTACTTGCCAAAGCTAACTTATGTCCCCTTTTTGCCCTCTTGATTCCCCTTTTAAGTGTACTCCGACTGCTCTTATACACCTCAAGGGATTCACTCGATCCCACTGATCTATACCTGACATATACCTCCTTTTTCTTGACCAAAGTCTCAATTTCTGTCGTCATGCCGCATTCCCTACACCTACCAGCTTTGCTCTTTGCACTAACAGGAGAATACCGTCTCTGAACTCTCATTGCCTCGATTTTGTAAGTCTCCCACTTTCTAATCGCTCCTTTATCTGCGAAAAGCCTCTCCCGGTCAGCTTTTGAAAGTTCCTGCCTAATAGTCAAATAATTGCCTGACTTTAACTTTTAGATCCACTCTATCCTTTTCCACCATTATTTTAAAACTAATAAAACTATGGTCACTGGCCCCAACTTGCTCTCCCACTGACACCTCAGTCACCTGCCCTGCCCTATTTTCCAGGGGAAGGTCAAGCTTTGCACCTTCTCTCGTAGGTATATCCACGTACTGAATCGGAAAATTTTCTTGTACACACTTAACAAATTCATCTCTACCTAACCCCTTAACACTATGGCAGTCCCAGTCTATGTTTGGAAAGGTAAAATCCCCTACCATAACCACCCTACTATTCTTACAGATAACTCAGATCTCCTTACAAATTTGCTTCTCAATTTCTCACTGACTGCTTGGGCCCAATCCCAATGAGGTGATCATCCCTTTTTATTTCTAGCATCCACTCAAATAACTGCGCTAAAAGTATTCCCAGGAATATTCTCCGTAAGTAGAGCCATAATGTTATCCCCAACCAAAAACACCACTCCCACTCCTCTCTTGCCCCTCTTTCTACCCTTTCAATAGCATCTATACCCCAGAACATTAAGCTGCCAGTCCGGCCCCTCCCTGAGCCACAGTTCTGTAATAGCTATGATATGTCAGTCCCATGTTCCTAACCATGCCCTAAGTTCATGTGCCTTGCTCTTTCAGGTCTCTTGCATTGAAATGAATGCAGTTTATCAATCCTACTTTGTTCTGTGCCTTGCTATTGTCTGCCTTGACTATTTATCTCACTCCCACTATCTACTGTACCAGACCCCCAACCTTCTCTTTTCTCATTATCTCTTTGGGTCCCACCCGTACTAGTTTAAAGACTCCCGACTAGCACCAGCAAATCTCCCCACCAGGGTATTGGTCCCCTTCTAATTCAGATGCAACCCATCCTTCTTACACAGGTCACTTCTACTCCAGAAGAGATCCCAATGATCCACAAATGTAAACCCTTATCCCTTACACCCGTAATTCATCTGCCTTATCTTCCCATTCCTACCCTCACTGGCATGCTAAATGGATTGGTGAAGGAGCCTTTGTCAAGAATGTGGGGTAGAATGACATTGGATAAGGATAACGGATGCGGAGGCACATAGACAGATAGAGCTAGGTATAACTTATGAAGTAAGCTGGTGGGTGAAGTGGGGGTGTGGGGATGTACTGGAGAAGGTTTGAGGTTGCAGAGTGAGTGGGGCTGGGAGCGGGGTGGGAGGGATTGACGAGGTGTTGATGTGAGACATGGACCAAGAAGCTTGTGCGTGTTCACTGTACTCACCTTTCCTGCTCCTCTGACATCATCAAACCATGGTTTGGAATTGAATCCCGAAGTGGGACATCACACTCCTGCTGCTGACCTGATGGTCAATGTCCAGCCAAGCTTCCTTCGATCCACTGTCTAAATTCCTCCTCCCGTTAGTGGGGAAGAGTTTCTCTCCCTATGGACCTTTACAGATCCCAGAAAAATGTTAGGGTCATTTAGAGTCATACAGCATGGAAGCAGACCCTTTGGACCAACATGTCCATGTCGACCAAGTTTCCCAAACTAAACTAGCCCCATTTGCCTGCATTTGGCCCATATCCCTCTAAGCCTTTCCTATTCATGTACCTGTCCAAATGTCTTTTGAACGTTGTAACTGTACCTGCATCTACACTTCCTCTACACACGAACCACTCTCTGTGTGAAAATGTTGCCCCTCAAGTCCCTTTTAAGCCTTTCCTCTTGCACCTAAATGTTATGTCCTATGGTTTTGAATTCCCCTGCCCTCGGGAAAAGACCTTTGCTACTCACCTTGCCTATGCCCCTAATAATTTTATAAACCCCCTCAAACTCTTACGCTCCAGTGAAAGAAGTCCCAGCCTATCCAGCCTCTCCCTGTAACTCAAGCCGTCCAATCCTGGCAACATTCTTGTAAATCTTTTCTACACCCTTTTCCATTTTAATAATATCCTTCCTATTGCAGGGTGACCAGAACTGTACACAGTGCTCCTAAAGCGCCCTTACTACATGATCAAGTTGAGACAGCATGGTTTCATAAAGGGGAAATCAGGCCTGACAAATTTATTAGAATTCTTTGAGGATTTAACAAGCAGGATTGTTAAAAGGGAAGCAACAGATGTTCTCTATTTGGATTTTCAGAAGGCAAATTTGCTAGGGCATGAGCAGTATGGTAGCTCAGTGGTTAGCACTGCTGCCTCACAGCGCCAGGGACACGAGTTCGATCCCACCCTTGGGTGACTGCCTGTGTGGGATTTGCACATTCTCTCTGTGTCTGCGTGGGGGTTCCTCCCACAGTCCAAAGATGTGCAGGTTAGGTGGACTGGCCGTGCTAAATTACCCTCAGTGTCCAGGGATGTGTGGATTTTCAGGCTGGAAACCTGTTACTGGTTGAGTGCCACAGAGATCGATGCTGGGAATACCGTTATTTACAATTATATGTTAATAACTTGGATGAGGAAAATGAATGTAGACAATCTTGCAAATGACACAAAAATAGGTAGGAATACAAATGGTGAGGGTGACACAAAGGGTCTAAGAGGATTTGGACGGGTTAAGCAAGTCGGCTAAAAATTGTCAGATGGAATGTAAGTTGGGGAACTGTGAGGTTATGCACTTTGGCAGGAAGAATAGAGGAGCTGAAAACGATTTAAATGGAGAAACACTGCAGAAAACCACAGAAAAGAAGGATTTGAGAATCATCATCCAGTAATCAGAAGCTAGTGTCCGAGTTCAGCAGGTAATGGAGAAGGCAAGTAGAATGTTGGCCTTTTTTTTGAAGAGAATGTGGTATTAAAAAGAGACAACTTAGTGAAATGAAACATGGCAGTAGTCAGGCCACAGCTGGAATACTGTAAACAGTTTTGGTCCTCTTTTCCAAAGAAACCAAAACTGGGTTTGGAGGTAGTTGAGAGGAGGTTTACTGGGTTGACCCTGGGTATCGAGTTGAGGATTATCAGATCAGCCATGAACTTGATGGGCTGAATGGCCTACCTCTGCTCCTATGTTTTATGGACTCAAAACATGGCAGAGAGAGACTAAGAGAGAGAGAGAGTGCGTGTGTGTGTGTGTGCACGCGTGCACATGTGTGTAAGTGTCTGAGTGAGAATGTGTGTGTCAGAATGTGTGTGTGAGAATGAGTGTGAGAATGAGTGTGTGAGAATATGTGCGAGTGTGTGTAGGTGAGAATGTCTGAGTGTCAGTGAATGTGTGCGTGTGAGAACGTATGTGTGTGAGTCAGAGTGTATGTGTGTGCGTGTGTGAGAGAGAGACAGTGTGTGAGTGAGAATGCGTGTATGTGTGAGTGACAATGTGTGTGTGAGTGAGAATGTGTATGTACATGAGTGAGAATGTGTATGTATGTGTGTGTGAGAATATGTGTGTTTGAGTGAAAATGTGTGTGTGTGTGAGAATGTGTGTGTGTGAGAATGTGAATGTGTGGATGTGAATAAGAACATATGTGAACAAGAGTCAGAATGTGTGTGTGTGAGAGTGTACGTGAGAATGTGTGCTTGTGAGTGAGTGTGTGTGTGAGTGAGAATATGTGTGAGTGAGAATGCGTGTGTGCGTGAGTGAGAATGTGTATATAAGTGCATGTGTGTGAGAGAATATGTGTGTGTGAGTAAGAATGTGGGTGTGTATGAGTGAGAACATATTTGTGTGCATGCGTGTGTGTGTGTCTATGTGTGAGTGTGTGAATGAGTGAGACTGTGTGTGTGTGAGTGAGGATGTGTGTGTATGAGTGAAAATGTAGGTGTGTATGAGTAAGAATGTGTGTGTGTATGTGTGTGCATGCATGTGTGTGTGTATGCATATGTGTGTGTATGTGAGTGTATGAGTGAGTGAGAATGTGTGTGTGAGTGAGAATGTGTGTGCGAGTGAGTGAGAATGTGTGTATGTGTGTGTGAGTGAGTATGTGTGTGTGTGAACGTGTATGTGTGTGCACGCATGTGTATGTGTATGCAAGTGTGTGTGTATGCAGGTGTGTGAGTGAGAATGTGTGTGTGTGAGCGAGAATGTATGTGTGAGTGAGTGAGAATGTGAGCTTGCAAGTGAGTGAGAATGTGCATGTGAGTATGTGTGTGTGAGTGAGAATGTGTGTGTGAGTGAGAATGTGTGTGTGAGTGAGTGAGAATGTGTCTGTGTGTGAGTGAGTGAGAATGTGTGTGAGTGAGTGAGAATGTGTGCGTTCGAGTGAGTGAGAATGTGAGTATGCGAGTGAGTGAGAATGTGTGTGTGTGAGAGACATGTCCCTGCCTCCAGTCTTGACGACCCATCAGGGTAGATATTCCTTCCATTATCTCTCTCAGTCTCTTTGTTGCGCTCTGTTCCTTGTTCTCTCTTATATTTAATCTTCAAGAAAAAAATGTCTTTAGAGACACAGTTGGCTCTGGTGGTGTAAATTGTCCACAGAAAATTGATTTTCGGGATGAAAGGACTCCACTGACTTGGGTCTACAATCAACAAGCATCGAGACATATGTTAGAATTCTGTAATCACTGCTTCCTCCTCTGCAGTTGTCCGGGAGAAAGCCTCAGTTATTTCTCTGTGAAGAATCACTGGAACGTGGCCTCAGGCGGTTTTCTTGGCCAGTGAGTGATTCAGTCCCTCAAAGCGTTCTTTCAATTTTGTTGTTTTTTGTTCTAATCGAAACCCCCTCAGGTTTGTTCACTTGCATGTCCAGAAAGTGTCAAGCTCTCATGGATGAGATTCTCCCCTGGTACTGGCAGCTTGTGCTTTGTCTCAGTGGCGATGTTCATTAGGATCCCATCCACTGGATACAGATCTGGACTCAGCATCTATGAGCGCACAATACAGGGAGCAGCACCAGACCATTCAGGTCCCCCCTCCCCTTCAAAGTCTGCTACACCGTCAATAAGATCATGGCTGATCTGCTCATGTTCCATATTTGAATTTGAATTTGATTTGTTATTGTCACAGTGTGCACATTCTCCCCATGTCTGCGTGGGTTTCCTCCGGGTGCTCCGGTTTCCTCCCAAAGTCCAAAGATGTGCAGGTTAGGTGGATTGGCCATGCTAAATTGCTCATAGTGTTCAGGGGTGTGTGGGTTATAGGGGGATGGGTCTGAGTCTGGGTCTGGGTGGGATGTTTCAAGGAGCGGTGTGGACTTGTTGGGCCGAAAGGCCAGTTTTCACACTGTAGGGAATCTAATCTAATCTAATCTAATCATGCACCTGGCCACAGTGAGAAGTTTTGTTCTGCGTGCAGTACAGGCAGATCATGTTAAAACAGAACGAGCAAAACGGCTGCAGAGAAGGTACAGAAAGAGCGAGATCAACATAGAATTTAAAATTTGAGAGGTTCATTCAGAAGTCCAATAACAGCGGAGAATATACTGTTCTTGAATCTGTTGGTATTTGTGCTTAAGCTTTTGTATCTTATAGAATAGAATCATAAAATCCCTACAGTGTGGAAACAGGACCTTCGGTCCAACAAGTCCACACTGACACAAAGAGCATCCCACCCAGACCTATCCCGCTAATCTACACATCCCTGGACACCATGAGCAATTTAGCACGGCCAATCCATCTAACCTGAACATCTTTGGACTGTGGGAGGAAACCGGAGCATCCGAAGGAAACCCACGCAGACATGGGGAGAATGTGCAAACTCCACACACAGTTGCCAGAGGCTGGAATCGAACCTGGGTCCCTGGCGCTGTGAGGCTGCAGTGCTAACCACTGAGCCACCGTGCCGCCCCTTCTGGCTGATTGAAGTGTTTGGAAAAGATTATAAGTGGGGTGGGATGGGTTTTTGATGATGTTGGCCACCGTTCCGAGGCAGCGGGAAGTGTAGATGGAGTCAATGGATGGAAGGTTGGATTGTGTGATGGACTGGGCTGTGTTTGTAACTCTCTGTAGTTTCTCACAATCCTGTGCAGAGCAGTTGCGGTGTTGTATCCAGATAGAGTGTTTTCTACATCCCAGTCAACTCTGATTCCCAATTCTAAGAAAGAATCTATCAACTCCACCTTAAAAGATAAACATTAATAAAGGACTGCAGGCGCTGGAAATGAGAAACAAAATTAGAAATTGCTGGAGACACTCAACAGATCCAGCATCATCTGTGGAGTGAAAGCAGAGTTAATGTTTTGGGTCCAGTGACCCTTGTTCAGAAGTGTTCAATGTCTTGCCTCTATTGCCTTCTGAGGCAGTGATTTATAAAGTCGAACTTGGCTTGGGTTCCCTTGCCATTGAAAGGTTGACGGGTGACCCTCTGATTGAGAAAGTTAAAAGGATTCAATGAGCTGGAGTAAAGTGAAATGAACGCCTTACATGCTGGGGAAGTCTAGAACAGGAATAGGTCAGCTACAAATGAGAATAAAATGCCTGGGAGTGAAATTAGGAGGTGTCTTAATGCACAAAAGGGAACACAATCTGGAAATCTCTTCTGCTGAAAGAGCAAACCTCCACTTCAATGGAATAGAAATGTTGAGTCTGAGATTAGTAAATCTTTGTTAGGTCACCAGTTGCAGACGACATGGGGCAAAATCCAAAAAATCAAATTAAGGTGCGGGTCAGTCATGATCTAACTGAATGGTGGAGGAGATTCAAGGGCTGAACCATACACTGTGGAAGCAGACCATTTGGACCATCAAGTCCACATTATCCCTCTGAAGAGCATTCCACCCAGTTCCATTCCGCGCCCCCCTTCCCCCCCACCACCCCTGTAACCCTGCATTTCTCATGGCTAACCCACCTAGCCTGTATATTTCTAGGCACAATGAGTGATTGAGCACAGCCGATCCACCGAGCCTGCACATCTTTGGACTGTGGGAGGAAACCCACGCAGACACGGGGAGAATGTACAAACTCCACACAGACAGTCGCCCAAGCCTGGTATTGAACCTGGGTCCTTGGCACTGTGAGGCAGCAGCGCTAACCATTGAGCCACTGTGTCAGCCCCAAGAATGGCTTCCTGCTGTCTTGATGTTTCGGAGTCCATCCTCAGGAACAAAAACAAACCTTTCGGTTGAAATCAGCGAAAAGTCACACGGGAAACCTGGGCAATCTTTACCTTTCCCACCCTCTGGTGGCCTGAAGCCAGTTGCATTCCATTCTGCCACCAAATATTTCAGGAAGGAAATGATAGTCTTTAAGATTGTGCAGTTTGAACCAGAATTGAGGAAAGATCATTGATCAGAAAGCTTGGCCTCAATCTTATTTTTGGCTCAGTGCAAGTTATGTTGGATTTTTGGGGTTTTTTTTCTCAGTTTCCTCACCCAATCTAACCAAGCCTACCTTATTAATTACTGAACCCAAAGCATCTCTTATGTCTGATTTCTGTCCATCATACCACGTGCCATTCCCAGAATAATTCGCCATTCACTGGATATCTGCTGTAAACTGGCACCCGTTGTGCCCTCGCTACCTTTAAAAGCCCATAGTGCACCCGAATCAGCACTGGCGTTCTGCGGCTGCTCTGGTGATTGACCAACAGAGTCTAAGTGTCTGAGAGGGCGACAATGGCATTGTGATTCTTCAACAGGGACCTGGAGTGGCACTACCTTACTGCAGGCCTGGCAAAGGAAGCCACCTCACCACATCCTGCCAGCCTGGTCTGAGGTTGCCATGCTGGTTAGTACCATCTCTAGGGTGTGGAGGTTAGGCAGCAATGTAGGATGAAGGCCAGTGACCTTTCCTACTTCAGAAAGATAAGTGCCACATTCTTCCCTCTGTCACCTCACACTCACACTGTCTGTTACTGCACACATCTCCCACCAAGGTTCATACTCTACCATTCTCACTAATCAGGCGATACATATCCTCCCCGACCCTAACATCCCTTAATGCTACCCCAAATCCTACTCCTAACTCTAACCCTAAACCTACTCTTAACTCTAACCCAAACCCATCCCTTAAGCCTAATCATGAACCTTAATCCTAACTCTACCCTTAACCCTAACTCTAACACAAACCCTACCCGTAAACCTAATTTTAAACCTTAACCCTAACCCCACCCTTAAACCTAATCCTACTCTTAATCCTAACACTAGCCCAAACCCATCCCTTAAACAGAGCCCTACCATTAACCTGAACCCTAACGCTAACTCTACCCTTAACCCCAACCCTACCACTTAGCCCTAAGTGTGAGTGTATGTGTGTAAGTGCGTGTGTGTGTGTGTGTGTGTGTGTGTGTGTCAGTGTGAGTGTCTGTGAGTGAGTGTGTGTTTGTCTGTGAGAGAGTGTGTCTGTGTGTGAGTGAGTGAGTGTGTGTATGTGTGTGTCTGTCTGTAAGAGAGTGTGCATGTGTGAGTATCTGTGTGTCTTTGTGTGTGTATGTGTGCGTGTTTGAGTGTGAATGCCTCTGAGTGTGTGTGTCTCTGTGTCTGTGTGTGTGTGAGCGTTTGAGCATGTGAATGTCTGTGTGGGTGTGTGTGAGTGTTTGAGTGTGTGTATGTCTGTGAGTGAGTGTGTCTGTGTGTGTGTCTGTGTGTGTGTGAATGAGTGTGTGAGTGTGTGTGAATGAGTGAGTGTGTGTGTGTGTATGTGCGAGTGTGTGTGTGTGAATGTGTGTGTGTGTGAACGTGTGTGTGTGTGTGACTGTGAGTGTGTGTGAGTGAGTGTGTCTGAGTGGCTGTGTATGAGTGTGTATGTGTGTGTGTGTGAGTGTGTTTGTGTGTGACTGTGAGTGTGTGTGACTGACTGTGTATGAGTGTGTGTGTGTGTGTGTGTGTGTGTGTGTGTGTGTGTGTGTGTGTGTAGGCAGCTCTCAATACAGTTCTACACCGTCCAGTGGTAGTAAATGGTCACAGATGGAGGCCTGCGCTCACATTCTACTGTACCATCTGGAAGCAGCGGAAGCACTGTGTACGCGTGGCACTGAGTCATACTGACATCTTTCAACATCCCAAAACATTTGGCTTCTACTGCGCACAAAGGTGTAGATGTCGGAGTTGTGCAGCAGTGTCTGTGTTAAAGAGGTGCTGACTATATGCTAAGGGTCAATGTTGTAGGATGGCCAAGACATAAGGCAGCTCGTGTGTGGTACGTTGTATGGGCCTGTGACCCATGGTCTTTCACTTTAAAAGTTTTAAAAGACAAGATATGCACTTGCTCCCATAGCTCCACTACACCTTAGCTCGCTCCTGACAAAGTTTCTTCATGCGCTCAGTGCCTTCCTGAATGAAACTCCTCCATTTTGGTCAATCTCTCGCCAAGGGCTCCCATGAGTCAATGGGTATGTTTGACAGCTTCACAGAGATATCAAGGACATCCCTGAATTATTTCCATGGTCCTCCACGAAGCCTCCCACCACAGCCGTGTTCCCAGCTCTTTCTGGGAGGCTCGTGCCTGGCTCACGAATCGTCTGCCATGCCCAAAGGAATTTGTCCTGAACAGTTGGCACCTCGGTGTTGTTTTGGGAGAGGTTGCACATTGAGAAATGTGTTTCAACAATAGTTCAGTTACTAGCTGAGCCACCAGGGGGCACTCTAAACTGCTTTCCTTCGAACTCTGTAGTTGCCATGGTGATAGGATAGAAGAAATTTGTGTTTGCACGACCTTCCCTGACCTCCTCATCCCAAAGCCCTTCACAGTCAATTTATTAGGGTTTAAGATGTATTCACTGAAACACAGCAAGATCCCATGAGATAATAACCAGAAAATCTGATTTGACAATATTGGCTGAGGGATACATAGTATTCAGAATACTAGGGAGAATCTCTTTGCTCTTTCTTGTAACATGACAACTTTCAAACGCAACTGAGAGGACAGATTATTGTTAGAGCGTCTCATCTAAATGACAATTTCTCTGAGAGTGTAATCACTGTCAAAACTGCGGGAGCAGGATTTGAACCCAAGAACTTTCATTTATGAGGCTAAAGTACAACCTCTAAACCATAACTGACACAGAATAGGTCAGATGACAGCTGTCAATCAAAGCATTTCAACTGATCATCGCAAATCCTCCGCCATTACACTTAGAGTTTATGGTGAGAGCATGGAGAATGATAGAATCATACAGTACAGAAACAGACCCTTTGGCCAAACTCACCCGTGCTGACCGAATTTCCCAGACTAAACTAATCCCACTTGCCTGCATTTGGCCCGAATCCCACTAAATCTTTCACATTCACATAACTGTCCAAATGTTTTTTTAAAATGCTGTCACTGTACCTGCGTCTATCATTTCGTCTGGCAGTTCATTCCACATAAAAATTGCTCTCTGTGTGAAAAAGTTGCCCTTCAGGTCTCTTTTTAGATCTTTCCCCTCTCACCTTAAAAATATGCTCCCTAGTTTTGAACTCCCCCACCCTAGGGAAAAGACATATGCAATTCATCTTATCGATACCCCTCATGATTTTATAAACCTCTGTAAGGTCACCTCTCAAGCTCCTACGCTCCAGTGAAAAAAGTCCCAGCTTCTCCTTATAAATCAAACCCACCAGTCTCGGCAACATCCTGGTAAATCTTTCTCGAACCGTCTCCAATTTAATAATATCCTTCCTATAGTAGAGCAACAAAAGAACTGTACACAGTATTTCAGAAGAGGGCTCACCAATGCCCCGTGCAACCTCGACATGACATCCCTACTCCTATACTCAAACGTCTGAGCAATAAAGGCAAGCGTGCTAAACGCCTTATTACATTAAACGTGCTGAGTACATGCATGTTGTCAGGAAAAATGCTGTGATTGCCTTTTGGCAGGTCAAAGTCATCTACTGCAATCAGGTAATATCTAAAGTCCTTAAATTTACGAAAAGAGTCATTAATCTATTTAACCCCACTGGCCCATACAACCCAGGAAATGTCTTAGTTTTTACTCCTGGTCAATGCTGATCTCAGCTGGGAAAAGTCATGTCTGATGCTCCGAGGGGGCTCAGCATCCTAGCGGACTGCAGAGTAGTCAAATCAGCTGCCAATCATTACTCTGTAACAACCCACAAAGAAGCTGCGGATGTTGACCAGGGACAAGTTGTGACCTGCCTTAAGGCTCCTTCTGCAATCAAATAGTCCTTGTGCACCCAACAGCCGTGAGAGGTGGCCATTGGAGAAAGTAGCAGAGAATGCTGGGATAAGTGAGGGTTTCGGCGCAGGACGTGAGCCAACTTTCTGCAGAGTGCAGCATTGTCCCCAGTTTGAAGCACAGTGCACGCGAAACGTCAGGTTCAAACACTGAATCCAACATCAGTAACACACGGCCACATTTACTTTAAGAAGCTCACACTGACGACGGAAAATAATTAAACAGGCAAAAAAAAAGCCTCAAGACTTTGTTGCATTAAAATGCAAACAAGCAAGTTCAGTGAGCCATCACCATGCCCAGCAATGATGAAGAAAAATGTTCCCTAACATATATTTAACCTATTTTACCTCCTGTTCCAAATACAGCAAAAAAACTCGGTCCGTGTTTTAGCACAGGCTGAAACAATTTATGTGTAATGAATTACTTTGAAAGTACAGTCAGAGGAAGCAGAGGAGGTGGCCAATTTCACATAGAAAGATCCCAGACAAAGCCTCGAACTGAATGGCCACTTATCTTGCCTCTGGGTGAGACTTTTCCCAATGAAGCATCGGTTGCAGAGGGACAGGCCAGTCACACCCTGCAGAGCCAAACAAAGTGTTGTACTTTCTTGCCAAGCTTGATGAAGGGAGGTCGCATACTGTCAGCTCATCAGACACAGCATCAGCTTCGCTTCCAAGGGGCATTTCGGAGTATTGCAAGCTTATAGTTAGCACAACTCGTAGGAAAAGCAGAAAATATGGAACCAAACTGGCCCCATTCATGAACCAGTGGCAACCTATCCCACCGCGGACGTTCTATTCCGCGTTCATTCCCAGCACAATTTATTTTAATCCTGACCTGCTCTCCTTGTCCAAAAACTGAACAGGAATGGTCCTAAAGCACAAAGCTGCTCTGTCTGTTGAACTATTTAGCAGGGTCCCTCTGAGTGGCCATAATGTGGCCAGAGACAGTGATGTACCTGCCTGCGAGTGTATGATCGGAACAGTGTAGAGGAAGATTCAGCATGCATCTAACCCCATGCTGTCCCTGCTCCGGGACTGTTTCATGGGGACATTGTAGAGAGAGCTTCACTCAGTATCTAACCCCATACTGTCCCTGCCCCAGGACTGTTTGATGGGGACATTGTAGAGAGAGCTTCACTCTGTGCCTAACCCAGTGCTGTCCCTGCCCTGGCAGTGTTTGATGGGGACAGTGTAGAGAGAGCTTCACTCTGTGCCTAACCCTGTGCTGTCCCTGCCCTGGCAGTGTTTGATGGGGACAGTGTAGAGAGAGCTTCACTCTGTGCCTAACCCTGTGCTGTCCCTGCCCTGGCAGTGTTTGATGGGGACATTGTAGAGAGAGCTTCACTCAGTATCTAACCCCATACTGTCCCTGCCCCGGGACTGTTTGATGGGGACAGTGTAGAGAGAGCTTCACTCTGTGCCTAACCCAGTGCTGTCCCTGCCCTGGCAGTGTTTGATGGGGACAGTGTAGAGAGAGCTTCACTCAGTATCTAACCCTGTGCTGTCCCTGCCCTGGCAGTGTTTGATGGGGACAGTGTAGAGAGAGCTTCACTCAGTATTTAACCCTGTGCTGCCCCTGTCCTGGGAATGTTTGATGGGGGACACTGTCGAAGGAGCTTTATTATCTGTTTACTTTCAGCGTAAAAGATTTGAGGGAGCTCTACTCTGTATCTAACCCTGTTTAGGTCTTGTGTTGGGAGTATTAAATGGAATAGCCTTACACTTTGTCTAACTCAGTGCTGTGCCTGACGTTGTGAGTTATTGTGTTGTTGAACTCTACATTTAGCACTTCAAACCATTGAACTTTAGTCCTGACAGTCACCTTTACTCGGAGCTTTTATTCTTCGCTTTGCTGCTTGCCATTCACCTCTGCTTCCTTCTGATTCTATATTCTGCCCTCTCAAATCCAACACTCGGTACTCTTCATTTTGCCTCTCTCTTACTCATGTCCAAGCTGATCTGTTCTTCAGAAATCACACAACACCAGGTTATAGTCCAGTAGGTTTGTTTGAAAACACAAACTTTTGGAGTCTCACTCCTTCTTCAGGCGTTAGTGAGAGAGGCTTCAGACACAGAATTTATAACCTAAAATATCAAAAAGTCATAGAACTGATGCAGTGTTGAACAGACCTGTTAAATCTTTAATCAGTTAGAAAGGATTAATATGCAAATACCAGAATTTCCTTCAAGTCACTGCCTCGAGATAACTAAAAGTTTTATCAGTGCACACCAGAGATGACATCTCTGGTCAGACAATGCACTTTAGGTGTGAGGTCTGGGTTAGAATCTGTCTGTGTTTTAATTTGGAGTCAGACTGGTTTTATTTCCAAAACAGGAATTTATAAAATGCCACACTGACAGTCTACAAATTGTGTGCTTTTTGAACAAAATAGAATGTATTTGCAATTACAAATCTGCAAATACAAATTAATCCCATAGATTTATATGTATATGTTTGCATGTGCATGTGTGTGTGCGTGTGTGTGAGAATATGTGTATGTGAGTGTGTGCAGGTGGGCGTGTTTGTTAGAGAGTGCGTGTGCATCAGTGAGTGTGTGAGGGAGAGAGCAAATGTGTGTGACGGAGAGAGAGTGTGTGCGTGCTTGTGAGAGAGAGTATGAGACTGTGTGTGAATGAGAGAGAGTCTGTGTGAGTATGTGTAGTGTGTGTGAGAGAGTGTGTGTGTGTGTGTGAAAATGTGTGTGTGTGAGAGAGACAGTGTGTGTGTGAATGAGCTTTTGTGAGCGAGAGAGTGTGTGAGGGTGAGTTTGTGTGCGTCTGAGAGAGAAGATGCGTGTGTGAGTGTGTGAGAGAGATTGTGTGTGAGTGTGTGTGAGAGAGAGAGAATGTGTGTGAGAGAGTGTGCATGTGTGAGACAGTGTGTAAGTATGTGGGTCTGAGTGTAAGTGTGTCAGATTCTGTGTGTGCCTGTGAGATTGTGTGTGTGTGTGTGTGTGTGTGTGTGTGTGTGTGTGTGTGTGTGTGTGTGTGTGAGAGTGTGTGTGTGTGAGAGTGTGTGTGGGTCTGAGTGTGCGTCTGCGTGTGCGTGTGTGTGTACACGGTGTGATGGGGTCACCTGTAGTGTGACATGAACCCAAGATCCCAGATGTTGCCATTCTCATGGATGCTGAACGTAGATATCAGTAGCTGCTCGGGGAGCCCATGAGGACGGCCTCAGCTGGGATCTTGGGTTCATGTCGCACTACAGGTCAGCCCACCCCACTGCATACATACACACACACACACACACACACACACACACACACACACACACACACACACACACACTTTCTCACACACTCTCGCAGACACACACACACACACACACACACATAAATCTAAGGGTTGAATTTGCATTTGCAGATTTGTAATTGCAAATACATTCTATTTTGTTTAAAAACACACAATTTGTAAACAGTCAGTGTGACATTTTATAAATTCCTACTTTGGAAATAAAACCAGTCTGACTCCAAGTTGATAGAGAGCCTCACAGCCTAAAGTGCATTGTCTGACCGGAGCTGTCACCTCTGGTATACACTGATAAAACCTTTAGTTATCTCGGGGCAGTGACTTGAAAGAAATTCTGGGATTTGAATATCAATCTTTTCTAACGATGAAAGGTTTAACAGCCATTTAATGTTTGTTCAACACCCGCATCAGTTCTATGGCGTTTTGATTTTTTGTCTATACGTTCTGTGACTGAAGCCACATCTCTCACTGACACCTGAAGAAGGACCGAGAGTCTGAAAGCTCGTGTTTTCAAATAAACCCGTTGGACTATAGCCTGGTGTCATGTGATTTCTGACCTTGTCCATCCCAGTCCCACACCGGCACCTCCACATCTTTGGAACATGGTTACCATTGCTGCTTTCACTTGGATTGAATTTTCCCCACCTACACCGGACTTCCCCAAAGACATTCTTGTCACTCCAGCTAATGTGTTTTTGGGGTCTTATTGCTGTCACCATGTTGTACATGTACTTAGAGATGAACAGGGAGCAGGTCTTGGCAAGCAGACTGTCTATTGTAGCTTACAGAGAGCAAGGAGAGGTGCTGTATGTCTGTCTTGGAGTGAGTCCTAGATGTCACATACCAGAATGTAAACCATCAGCTCTCCTCTTGATAGCGACTGCCTTGTTCTATGTCAATCACCAGAGTCTTACCACAGTCCATCTTCTTCCTTTTAGTATCTGAACTTGCTTCCTCCTGCTTCAGCCCTCCTTTAAAATCTTCATTCTTTCGCCACCCCTCAACTGCTGTCTTAAGGCCCTCACCAAGATAACTTCTCTGCTTTTGTCCTTCAGGCTCTGCACTGAGTAACTTCTTATCCTTAGTGATTACACCACCATCTCAACCCGTCTTGGGTTCTCTTGAGCTCAATGGCCTCCCTCTCTGTGTCAACACCCTTTCCACTCCATCAACTTATGAACTCCATTGTGTCATGGCCATTTCTGACCAATTCTTCACTCAGGAAGGACATACTAGCCCTGGAGCATGTCCAGTGGAGATTCACATGGATGATCCCTGGAATGGTAGGTTTAGCATATGATGAACGGCTAAGGATCCTGAGATTGAACTCATTAGAGTTTAGAAGGTTGAGGGGAGATCTGATAGAAACTTACAAGATAATGTATGGTTTAGAACGGGTAGACGCTAGGAAGTTGTTTCCGTTAGGCGGGGAGACTAGGACCTGTGGGCACAGCCTTAGAATTAGAGGGGGTAAATTTAAAACTGAAATGAGGAGACATTTCTTCAGCCAGAGAGTGGTGGGCTTGTGGAATTCATTGCCACAGAGTGCAGTGGAGGCCGGGATGTTGGATGGCTTCAAGGCAGAGAATGACAAATTCTTTATCTCAGAAGGAATCAAGGGCTACGGGGAGAGTTCAGGGAAGTGGAGTTGAAATGCCCATCAGCCATGATTTAAATGGCAGGGAGTGGACTCGATGGGCCGAATGGCGTCACTTCCACTCCTATGTCTTGTGGTCTTATGGTCTTTATCTCCAATGGTATTCCCGCTTCCCTCTCCTAATTATAATTCCTCCAGTGAATCACCCCTCAGTGAAAAGCTCACACCTCCCAATCACTTTCACACTCCCAAGCGCCCAGCCTTTGGTCCCCGTGAAATTTCTGCAGCTCTCAATCGGTTTAGTCACAGCCTCAACCTCCACCTGTTAATGCTTTGTTGTGATTAAAACCAATCACCCCCGTACCCTAACCCATTTCCCCAGTCGTCTTGAATGCCCAAGGGATGGGGAGTTGGATGGCTGTGGTGCGAAAAGGGTTTAACTGATCACTGGGCATTCAATATTAGCTATGGCTCGCTAACACAAAATACTATTGGTTCCTGCTGCCCATTGCCCAAACTGCTCACTAGTTCAGGATCAGCCTGGAACAACCAGTGTAATGCCCCTGCTCTTCTTCAGCCCTTGCCTTTTCATCCACGCACATATAGCAGGCCATTCAGGCCCTCTAGGCTTCTTGCCTAATGAATAAGATCATGGTGGATCTGACTGTGACCTCAATTCTACATTCCCACCTGACCCAGCTCAAATAACCTTCGACTCTATCGTTAACCAAGAACCTTCTCTCTACCTGAGTCTTCAAAATATTCAATGACCCAGCCTCCACTTCTCTCTGTGGGAGAATGTTCCACAGGCTCACGACCCTCTGAGAGAAAAGAACTCGGTCCCATGGCCATCCAAAATGGGAGCCCTCTTAAGTTTAAGGTTTGTCTTCTTGCTGAGACAGGAGAAACTTCCTACTAGCTTCCACCCTGTTTTGCTTACTGTACAAATGAGTTGTGATATGTGAGTTGCAGTGCCAGAAACCTAGGCCTTACGTCCCAGTGACTGGCAGACCATATCAAACACATCTAGTCGACCATTCGCAGTGGTCAGAGCACCACTCGCTCTCAACCAGATCGTGCTTGTAAGCTTCAGAAAAGTATATCCAACCACTAAACGTGATTCTGCTGTTGGTAATCATTTATTAAATAATCTTCACAGTGCCAGGAGTATCACCAACAATCCCTCTAAGATGTACCTGCTGTGACAAGATCAATTGGGAGCATTAGATTGATCTGGATCTTATTGCGTAGTGTTCGGAACAAGATCAGCCAGCTGGACCTCAGGGAATATGAGTTCCCTGACTGGTGAATCTGATCTATTCAGGGAGGCCTGACTGACATAAAAGGGTAAATATCAGGAATTTTGAGCCCCTGAATACCTGATTCAGTGAGACGCAGTGTATTGTCAATGGCTATGTATTTGTATATAAAAGGTGACTGGTAGTGGGATGCCTGCGGAGTTATTTCAGTGGTGACAGGGGTAAAGCATGTTCCTGTCGAAACTCATTCACAACAGTCATCTTTTACAGCATGCCTTTGTTTGAGAAGCCTGACTCATTTCGCCCTGCCATTGAAGATTTGGCCCAGAATGGGGAAGGAGTGCATTTTTTTTCTGGGCAAATGACATTGTGCCAGACAAAAAACAACCAGTAATTCTCCTGACAGTCTACAGAGCTGCAGCTTCTTCTGTTATTAGGAGCCTAACCTTCTCTGGAGCACGAAATACTAAAATCTCTCAGGAGTTGATGGAAGTATTCAAGGAATATTACGATCTCAAGCCTCGTCTCATTCTGAGACCCTATGGGTTTTGCTCAGCAATTCAGCACCAGGGAAATCCGCATTGGTATTTTTGACTAGGTTAAGCTAACTGGAAAAGCCTATGACTCTGATTTAACCCTTAATGAGATGCTTAGAGACTAGCTGGTACGTGGGAGTAATGATGTAACTATGTAAAAACAGCTACTATTTAAAGCCCAGCTGGAATTCAAGCAGGCACTACAACTAGCTTTATCATTGGGAAATGCAGCGAGTGGAGCATATGAGATGCAGGGTATTCCGATGGAATACTAATGGACATCCTCACTAGTCAGACTGAGCTTGGGAAATATCACTTGAGAGAAAGCAATTGCACAGCCTCACTCAGGACATGTCCTGAACACAGGGACTCCAGGTCAGCCCACAACTGAACCCTAAAACAAAGCCAAGCCTCAGCAATACGGGTTAAATTTTTTTTCATGATCCTGCCTGGTAAAACATTGTAATTGTTATTGAATTGCAGATTCAGGACAGCAACAGAATGGAGTAAGTTAAATGGAGTAAGTTAACTCATAGGCTGGTATCCAGGTGTGTTTCCAGGGGAATTCTTCCCTGGAAAGTCCACCTACATCTGATTTGGAACAGTTAAATTGCTGAGCAAAATCAAAATCAGAACCAATCCATCTGGATAAAAGGGCTTCTGGTTCTATCAGATGTTGATACAGGTGCAGCCGTATCAGTGATTACAGGACCAGTTTTTAATAAAATTCTCTCTGAACTCCAATCCTTAACTTTGTGCAAGACTTCAGCTAAGCTGAGAACCTGTATCAGGGAATCTTTACAGATTAAGGGTACAACTTCGGTTCCAGTCTCTTATGAAAAGTAGCTGGTCCCGTTATCACTGATTGTAGTAAAAGATTCAGACCCAAGCCTGACAGGGTGAGTTCACATTCATTGGCTCAACATTTTTGAATCATTTAATGGCTGCCTGAGTGACATCCTAATTAAATACCTGTATGTTTCTCAAGAGGGTCTAGGGACTATCAAAGAAGCCAAGGCCACCTTGCATGTTGGCTAGGAAGCAATCCCATGATTCTGCAAGGCCCACCCAGTTCCATTTGCATTATGGGTAAAAGTAGAGACAGAAATCAGGAGGCCTGAAGGTGAAGGAATTAACAAACCAGTCCAGTTTGTGGAATGGGCAGCACCAGTCGTACAATTTTGAAGCCTGATGGGTCGGTTTGCATTGATCGGGATCTTAAACTAACAGTAAACTGCCTTTTGCAGCTGGATAAATACCCGATCCCTCGGATAGAGGATTTGAACACAAAGCTGGGGGGGACGGGGGTTGTCATTCACGAGGCTGGACATGAGCCATGCATACCTACAATTGCAACTCGATGAGGATTCTCAGAACTATGCTACGATTAATACCCATAAGGGTTTTTACCTATATACGAGACTGCCATTTGGGGTATCGTTAGCCTGTTAAATTTTTCAGCGGACAATAGGGAACATTTTTCAAGGTCTACCGCAGGTTGCCATTTATCTGAGCGATGTCCTGGCAACAGGGAAAACGGGGAAAAGGCACTTTTCCAAGGCAGATGTACGGCTATGAAGAGAAAAATGTGAGTTCCAGGCTTCCCCACGTGACCTACTTGGGCTACAGAGTCGACAAGACTGGGTTACACCCATTGGGAAATAAAGTGAGGGCAGTGAAAGTTGGCCCAGCTCCCATGTCTGTACCTGAGCTTGGGTCTTTCCTTGGGCTGGTGAATTATTACAGAAAGTTCGTACATAACCTGGCCTCCATCCTGGCACCTTTGCATCAACTCTTTATAAAAAAAGGGTCAGCCTTGGAAATGGATACATAGACAAGCCAGGGCTTTCAGGGAAATAGAGAAGCAGCTATAATTCTGTGAGGGGTTGGAAAATTTTGAACCAGGAGAGATCTAGTACTGATATGCGATACCTCCCCAAATGGCATCAGAGTGGTATTATCTTATAGGTGACCCAGTGGAGAAGGACACCCAATAGCATATGTATCCAGGACTTTGACTAATGCAGAGCATAAATACGCCCAAAAGAGGAGGAAGGATTGGCAGTCATATTTGGAGTCAGAAAGTACCACAAATACTTTTATGGGAAAAAAAATTGAGATAATCCTGGACCTCAAACCCTTACTTAGCCTGTCTAAAGAGGGCCAGGCAGCTCCTTCTCGTGGCTTTAGGCCGCATTAGCAGTGGGCTCTAGTACTAAATGCCTGTGATTACAAGTTAGAACACCATCTGGGAGGTTGGGTAGCAGGTGCATTCAACTGTCTCCCAGTAGCAGATACACCACCAGTGGTGCCCCCAGTAGAACAGTCAGGCATAACATTCAATTTCATGGGCACACTCCCAGGCACAGTGGACAACATCAGACCTTAGGCATGGAAAGATCTGCTCCTTTCTAAACTGAAACACCTGGTATTAATGGGGGAAACCAAAGGGCCATCACAGCTAGAATTGAAATATTTTTGGACCCGGAGAGACCAAATCACAGTACAGGGCAGCATATTATTATGGGGAGCAATAGTGATTGTGCCGAAGAAAGGCCATTGGCTAAACTCCACCAGAGTCATCCAGGGGTCTCCAAAATGAAGATGTTGGCAAGACATAATGTCTGGTGACCAGGCTTGGATGCTGACATAGCCGGGTTGGTTAGGCAGTGCCCAGAGTGCCAACAAGGATAAGAATTACCACCAGCAGCTCCCCCACATCCATGGGGATGGCTGGGTAAACTTGGTAGTGACTTGTATGCATGGATTCAATGTTTTTAGTCATTGTAGACATGTGAGAAACACTGGGAACATAGTGTGCACAGTGGCTCAGTGGTTAGCACTGCTGCCTCTCAGTGCCAGGGAGTTGGGTTCAATTCCACCCTCAGGTGACTGTCTGTGTGGAGTTTGTACATTCTCCCCGAGTCTGCATGGGCTTCCTCCAGGTACTCTGGTTTCATCCTACAGTCCAAAGATGTGCAGGTTAGGTGTGTTGGCCACGCTAAATTGCCCGTGGTATTTGGCAGGATTAGCAATGGGAAATGTAGGGTTGTGTTGTAGTGGGTGGGTTGCTCTAAGGGTCAGTGTTGGCTGAATGGCTTGCTTCCAGACTGTACAGAGTCCTTGATTCTTTTGCAACACATGGAGTCTCAGAGGCATCGGTCACCCATAACAAGCCCTCAGAGCGAGCAAGAACTGCAGATGTTGGAGTCAGTCAATACAGTGTGGAGCTGGAGGAACACAGCAGGTCAGGCAGCATCAGAGGAACAGGAAAGTTGACGTTTCAGGTTTACACCCTTCATCAGGACTGTGTACCATCTGGGAATTAGGGTTTTTCTGAAAGTCAAATGGGGTTTGACATAAAATGATAATTCCATACCAACTTGGCAGAAAGAGCAGCCTAGATTTAGAAGGCAGGCTTGAGGAAACAGCCTACAGCTTTGCTAGATACAAAGCTGTCGTCATTCTTATTTGGTTATAGGACCCCCCACCCCCATCCCCCCCCCCCCCCACCAATCCTCCGCCTCATGCCACTACAGGGATAGCACTGACAGAGTTGCTAATGGGTAGAAGACTCTGCACCAGGTTAAGTTTAACCTTCCTGGGCCCCGGGGGAGGAGCAAAATGGCATCGGGCACATTGTTGCCCGACACAAAACTCTTGAACCGCAGGAGTGGCTCTGCATGGGTAAGAGTCATGGCCAACACAGAGTCAGGATCGGTGAGGTATAAAGCTCGGACAGGTGAACAAGTACATGGGCGACATGAAAACCGCACATTGTGGGAGCAAAGCATGCTCTGCCTCTCAGAGCCTTTAGAAATACTTAAGGGACCTGTTGAATCCCCCTCTCCATCAAATATTGTCAGGTCCTCTGAATCAGAGTTGGACATGGTGGAAGTAGCCTACACAAAGCTTCCATCTCCAAAAGGAGGGAGTGAAAGTCTACTGAAGCATTCCCATTTGTTACACACGTCCCATGTCAGATTCCGAATTTGAGGAACCTGCCCCAGCGCTAAAATGCCCCAGGAGGCTCTCAGAAGAATTGGACCGGCCTGTGTCCATGGGCTAAGAGGAGGAGGAATGTAAAGTCGGCCAGTTGGACCTCATCGGAAATTCCTCTGAAGAGTTGTTTCAGAGGCTTTCGATGGAGGAGGCGGTAGCTGTTATTGAGTGAGCCCCCGTCCCCGTCCCTTCACCATCTTTCCATTCTGCCTTCATTCCCCATGACATCCTCAGGTAGCACCCTCCAACTCCACAACCATTTCCACCAAGAAGGACAAGGGAAGCAGATACATGGGAACACTATCACCTGCACGTTCCCCTCCAAGCCACTCACTGTCCTGACTTAGAGATACATTGCTGCTCCTTCACAGTTACTGGGTCACAATCCTGGAATTCCCTCCCCACATGAAGTGCAGTGGTTCAAGGAGGCAGATCACCACCACCTTTCAAAGGTCAGCCACGGACAGGCAATAAATGCTGGTCCAGCCATCGACATTCATGTTCCATGAATAAACAATCAAAAACCCAGCAGGAATCTAGTTTGCAGGAGCAGCCAAATATCCTGGGGATTGAATTGGCAAATCCTTATGGCATTCCAGAAGAAAAGTCACAAGGACATGGTCTTCTCCTCGACAAAATAAAAACTGAAAGAGCTGCAGCTGCTGTAAATCAGGAACAAAAACAGAAGTTGCTGGAAAAGCTCAGCAGGCCTGGCAGCATTTGTGAAGAGATGCGAGAGTTAATGCTGTGGATCCTGTGACCCTTCTACATGTTCTTCCCCTATTTGGTTCTGTCCGGAAGCACGACAAGGACCTGGGCTCTAAGGTAACTGCAAATGCACTGTGGCTCTGAGTCACATGTGCTGAGTCAAAACACAATGAGTGGAACAGTTTTTGGAACCTAAGGGGTTGTGGGTATTGTAACCACCATTATTGCTGCAAAGCATGATTGGTTGTATAACAGAGATTGGGAACATGGGTTGGCGGGCAGTGGAGGGGACGCAATTGGAGATTGGTCATATGATGAAACATCCAAAAATGTGGCTGAACCACAATGAGCCACTGGCAACTGGAGGAGAGCGGGGGAGATAAATTCAAAAGCAGGAGCTACTTGGTTATTGGCTTATTTAATCAATTTTTTGAAAGGAGGGATTTCTTCTGGAATAGCTGCAGGGTTCAAGCCTGAAATGGTGATATCATCCTCCCACTACTCACTGCACAATGTAAATACCCAAAAGAAAAGCGTTGGCTCAATAGGAGAGAATGTGGCTGAAAATATGTAGGAGGAAGGCCTATGTTTCACTTAATGTTCTCTTTCATTGCAGCTCCCTGTCGAGTTCCAGGTTAGGGACAATATCAGTAACAGAGAGAAAACTTATGTTTTTATTGTGCCTTATCACATCTCTCAGCATGTCCCAAAGGATATTACACACAATGAGTAACTTTGAACTGGAGGCTCTGTTGTTACGTTGGTGAACATGAAGGCCATTTTGTACACTGTAAAGATAATAAATTACAATTGTTTGTTTGTAGCCTCTAATTTTGAAAATCTCTCCCCTGACATTTCTCAGATTTAACATAATGAAAGGAACATTTCAGTTCTATGGAATGAAGCCTAAAGCCTCCTTTAGAACTGAATTTGAACTCGCAAGTGAATAGCACATTTGCAATTTTTAACAGATATGCTCATATCGGTAGACAAGTACACAGAGACACATGGATAGGTACTTACAAAGACACACTGACTGGTATACACAGACACAAACATGTTGACATTGACTGACACACAGGCTTAAATGCAAACAAGACATTGATACACAGATAGACGTAAACATCAACTTGCACACTGACATTAATACACTGATGTTAACACCAATAATACACACAGACATACATGAACATATACACCATCAAATACACACAAAGTGACATACATACACTGATGTATATTGTAACAATTAAACACACAGAGACATACACTGACATACATACTGGTAAATACAGATATATTCAATGCAGTCGTGGGTGATTGAGCACTTCATTGCTTTTTATCCACCCTATTCCCAATAATCTTGTACAGCATTTGTTATCAGAAATCAAATATTGCCTTACCTTACAGACTGAACTTCTACAACCCTCTGCCCAACTGAACTCCAAACTTTCACAATCCTCTGAGGAAAAACATTTCACCTTATCTCATTCCTAAGTGGTATCCTGCTTATTTTTAAATTGTGGCCCCCGTCCTAGATTCCCCAAGCAGGGAAAACATCTTACCAGCATCTATTCTGTTTATCCCTTAAGTATTTTGTGAATTTCAATGAGATCCCCTCTCATCCTTACTGTAGAGAATACAGGCCAAGTCATTAATATGCATATTGTGAATAGCTGGGGCCCAAATACTGAACTTTGCAGTACCCCACTAATTAAAGTCTGCAAACATGAGTATGACCCATTTATTCCTATTGTTTTTTGTCTGTTAGCTAATCATTAATCCATGGCAGCACATTACCTTCTAATCTACGTATCTTAACTTTCCTAACCAGCCGACTGTGAGCGACAAGGTGTGGAGCGGGAGGAACACAACAGGCCAGGCAGCAACAGAGAAGCAGGGAAGCTGACATTTTGGCTCTGGACCCTTCTTCAGAAATGGGGTAGGGGAAGGGGGCTCTGGAATAAATAGAGAGAGGGGCTGGGCAGTGACAGAAGGTGGATGGTGGAGCTGATAGGTGGGATTTCAATTGGGCTCTGACCAGAATTAAGTATGAGAAGTCTGCTATTGCAGGCAGTAAACCACATTGAATCCATTTTTCAACAACATCCAAATTCAGTTTCCTTTCAGAAGGCCAGAAAGGAATCACTGGCTGCACTATTTCAAGGCTACATTTCAAAAGCAGCAAAGGTGATACCAAATGGATGAACTTCCAACACCTAAGTGCATGCTAACTCTTTTGTAATTGCCATCTTTTCTTGTGTGCGTGTGTGTATGTCTAAATCAGTGGGTGCAGTTATTAATATACTTCAGACATTGACTAATAAACATTTATCCAACATCTGTCTATCTCCCATCACAGCTCCCAGGGGTTAAAACATATTAATGTTCTTTTAATTAAGAATACTTTTGCCTTCAGTAAGCCAAGAGGTGGAACAATAAGCAGAGCCAATCTGCCTTCTCTTCCCCCGTAATGTTCATCACAATATATTGTTCTGTTGCATGCTTGTATCATGGCTCCTGTGCTACACATTCAGGGTCAATTTCTAAAGATCAGACCTTGTGCAAACATCTTATACTTTGTTACCCATGAGCAGAATTCATCATTCACATGAAACAACAGTTGACTGGAATCCAGTAACAGGGAGTAAGAACAAAAGGCCAGATTGTCAGGGAAAAGTAGGCATTTCAAATCCACGCTCACGGCCAACAATTCTATGAAAGCCAAAACAAATCAATTCATTTTAAGCACCTTCCTTAAATCTCCACATAAATCTCCATTGTGTCTGAAACATCTGAACAACATCCACGCCGCACCCACCCCCAACTCCATGAGTGAAATCTGTTCTTGACATGATGTAAAGTGCCAGTGTTGGACTGGGGTGGGAAAGTTCGGAAATTGTACAACGCAAGCTTTTGGAGTCTCGCTCCTTCTTCAGATGTTAGTGAGAGGGGTAAGTGCCTGAAGAAGGAGTGAGGCTCCGAAAGCTTGTGTTTTCAAATAAACCTGTTGGACTACAACCTGGTGTTGTGTGATTTCTGACCTTTCTCAGTCCTTGCCCCATATGTCGAATTGTCTTGTCCCATTCCTGTTAGTTTACAATTCCCAACATCCCTCAAGTTTACACTTCAGTCTCTTCACAGAAAAGACATCTATTTCTGGTGCCCACTCACTTGTCCAGTAGAAGACCAACAGCCAACAGTTGGAGTGTTGCCGATAATATAGGATGGAAACACTGTAAAACATTACAAAGTCCTCTGAGGATGGCGTGACTGCACATATCCTGCCTTGGGTGGAAATTGGGGCTTAGCTGAATGTTAGGGTTCACATTATTTATGCATTACAGCCCAGTCATTCTGAAAAACAAATTGAATGCAGAATGAATTAATACCTGTCTTGGGAACTCATTATAATGGCTGGAGAAGAATGTGGCTGCTACGCAATGAAAGCTGTAAAAGAACTAACATGGAGGTTATGATCTGTTGAGGCACCAGTTCCCCATTTTCTAGAGTTGATAAAGGATTGTGTGCATTCCCCAGTCAAATTCTCTTTCAGATAACTGCTCTGTGCAGCTACAAAGCTCTTGGCAGTGTGTTCAGTCTTCCGCGCTACATCAAGGGCAGGATGTTTGATGTGGAGAAAGTGTAACAAAGAATGATTTTAAGACTGAAAGTGTTAAATTATCGGCACATCTTGTATTCTCTTGAGTTTAAAGATTCAGGTGTGACCTAATTGAAGAGTTTAAAATAATAAAGTGATTTAATAGGGTAGATACAGAGAGACTGTTACATCTGGTGGGAGAGTCCAAAACTAGAAGGCTCAATTGTAACAGCGATAGTAAGAACTGCCAATGCTGGAGAATCTGAGATAACAAGGCGTAGAGCTGGATGAACACAGCAGGCCAAGCAGCATCAGAGGAGCAGAAAGGCTGATGTTTCAGGGCTAGACCTTTCTTCAGAAAACCTTTTCTGAAGAAAGGTCTAGCCCTGAAACATCAGCCTTTCTGCTCCTCTGATGCTGCTTGGCCTGCTGTGTTCATCCAATTCTACACCTTTGTACCTCAGACTCAATTGTAACATTGGAGCCTATCCCATTTACCTGTCAAATTAGGAGCCACTTTTCCACATAACAAGTTATGGACAGGTCTTCCCCAAATGTCTGCGGATATTGAGTCAATTGGAGCTTCCAAGTTTGAGTTACAGAACTAAGATGTGTAAATGGGGCAAAGATACATACTGACCATGATCTAGTTGAATGGTGAAGCTAGTCTGAGGGGTAGACTGACCTTCTCCTGTCCTATGTCCCTGTATGAAGGCAACGCAGGCAGTTACAGTAAGAGGCGGGAGGCTGGATAACACATACATTATTGAGAGTGGACCTTGGTTCCAGTGCTGCTTTTATACTAAGCTTTACAGAAAAGGATGAAGAATGAGAAATGTAGGAGAGAAAGTGCGGTTCTCCTGGCAGTGATGTGTGCTACAGGTGTAACTTTCCCCATTGACTTACCTGGGACTGTCTAACCGGCAGTGTCCCAGGATAAGTCTGTAGCTGTCGGTTGCCCAGTCAGGGCTTGTTGCCCATATCTGGCACAGGCCTGATGATGAAACAGAAATCTACCTTTCCACAATCTCCAGCATTTTCTTAACTGCTCCCTCGGCCTCCTTCCCAAGTAACAGATGAAGTAACAGATTGAATGCCTGAGGAATTTTAAAGATGTTCACAATTTCCTCAAAGAACACCATTCAATTGGCAGCTATGACTCATTGTCTACAAGTGAGCGCTCGCTGTCCTTCACTAAGCCTCCCACATATGATGTTCTTCTCTAACTCCTGTCTGCCCGTCCATCTCTCACAATGATGCTAGAAGGTCTATCCACTCCCAGTGGCAGCCTTCCTGGTTATGGTTTTACCCCCTCTCTCTAGCCAGTGGCCCAGGTACTGACAAGGAGGGCATGGCTTGGTTGGGAAATGTGGGTTTGCCTACTCCATATACCAGAGAGCTTTGACTGTTACAAAGTAATGCTGATATCATCCAATGAGTTCATGACTCACGATCATCGAGGAGCTGTGATGTACTAAAGAATGATGTGGAATTTATATTTGTACACGGAAGATATAGGCAACGCCAGTTGATCCTCATTACTTATCATTATTTGTACAGTCAGCCAGCATTAGTTGTGCTATTCGCTATCAGTACACTTCTCAAAGTCAGCTGAAGTTGGTGTCGAGGAGAATATCTGAAGATAGCTAGCAGAATCAGGGAAAGGCTGAAGAAGGGACGGCACTGACAATAAAGGGTTCTGATACTGAACTTGTGAGGTGGTAACAGGGGACAGGACATCATCTTTCAGCTGGAAGCAGGAGTGAACCTTTGACTGACTGCCCAGACTTTGAGTCTGAAGCCTTGGCGACTGGAAGAATACAATAAACACTGGGCTGGTGCTGAGCAGTAGACTTGGGCCCTGAGGGAATGACCACTCGCTGACATCACAGGGCTTGGGTTTCTGTCCCAGGCCAAAAGGCTGCAGTGAGCAGAGACCGGAACCCAGGAACTGAACCCTGGGCTGCTCTCCAGCGACGGTGCTTGTCCTCAGTTCTGTGGATATGAATGCTATTCCCAACCCTCCCGTCCCCCATCTCCAATTATATAGAGTAGGTGGGGCACTTTAACCAGCCATGTAGCGGCTCAGCATTATTAATCATTTCGAGCACTTGAATTTGTGAGTGAGTGATTTACTGGATGCATACATCTGTTCATAATGAATAACATTGGACTGACTAGATGGTTTGTATAAAATGTCAAGCTGAAGTAATGGAGTGAAAGTCAAAATTCCAAGAGGCATGAGCAGAATTCTCTTAGTTATACCATTGGGGCAACCCATGTTGTAACCTAGGAAATATTGGGTGGAAACCTATGAAGGACAGACAGTAATTATTAAGTTTAGTTAATCTTAGATTAAAGACCTTTTGTAATCAACCTGGTCAGAGATGTTATGGAGCAGGTGGGATTTGAACCCAGGTCTCCTGGCTCAGGTAGGGACGCTACACTCTGCCATTAGCACATAGACTCTCCAGTGTACTGTTTAAGTTAATTGATGATGCTCTTGAGTTATTGTTACTGTGAAACCGATTGGCTCCTGCTGCTGTGCTGAGATTGCTCCAAACATAGCTTGTGTCTTCTGGTACTACGATATCAGGTTAGTGTGTGCAACAGATTATCTGCTTAATCAAGTATGTAACTCGGTCATCTTTATTAATTCCATAGCAGGTCAGAACCTAGCTATACTGTAGCGTGTAACTCACCTCCCAACTCTCCAAAGCCTGTCCATCATCTAAGGCACAATCAGTTGTGTGATGGAGTACTCCCAACTTGCCTGGATGAGTGCAGCTCCAACAACACTCAACAAGCAACACACCATCCGAGACAAAGCAGTCCACTTGAATATCATTGAATCCATTGCTTCACTATTGATGCACAGTAGCTACAGTGTGTACCATTTACAAGATGCGCTTGAGTGGCTCTCCAAGGCTCCTTTACCACCTTCTAAACCCATGACCTCTATTGCGTAGAAAGGCAAGGACGGCAGTTACATAGGATCACCACCACCTGCAGGTTCTCCTCCACGCTACTCATCATCCTGATGGGAAATGTATCACTCTACCTTCACTGTAAGGTCAAAAGCATCACAGAGTGTCAGGCACGTGTTTATCATGTCAAATCACCTTTCAGTGATAAGTTTCCACAATGCGTTCAGTGTGAGTTGGTAGCTCTCTCTGACTGAAGTTGATCGCCTTTGTGTTGATCACAGTGCAATAGATCAACTTCCAGCTTAATGGCTATGCTGCCTAGTTATGGATTCCAGTGGAATGTCATCATCATTGCTCAGGTTTAGCCATCAGCTCAGCATTTCCAAGATAACTATCTTGATACTAGATTTGCAGCAGATACCAAAGCTATGCCCATGTATTTTTAAGGAGTTGTTGTAGTCATTGTATTGCACTTATTGATGGTTTGCATCCGACTATCTCACATGAGTTGTGATTGGTTTCTACAGCTTACTGAACGGATATCTGTGGAATCTTGTGATCCCAAGCATCAAGCCAAGTTTTCCGCTCCAAACTAGTGGAGCTTGAGATAGGCTTTTAGATCTGAACACAATTGGGTCTCCACTGGATTTACTTACAGCTAAATGAATACAAATAGCACTGATTAATCACAAGACACATGCATTGCCTTGAGTCCTTGTTACGGAGAAGGGGAGGTTAAATGAAAGAAAATCCCTGATATTCACTTTATAAGTAACTAACTCCAGCAGTGAACATATTATTAGAACGGTTAACAAACCAAACAATTTCCCCTAACTCCCAGCTGTTCCCTAACTGAACAAAATTCTACTGGTATGTTATTTCAACAAACACAAGTCCCAATTATATAACCCAAGTAGTAAGAAAAAAAATCAAACTTAGTCTCTCAGTCTATAGAGAATGTGTCTTCAAGAATGCTCTGCTTCTCTACTATCTCTCAAGTCAAAAATGCCTTTCTTCTGCTGATCCTGCTGTGAGGAATGTTTTCTCTGCGAAGACTGTTAGTTAGAAGTGCTGTGATACCTTTTATGGATAGATGGTGCTTTCTTAGAGAGCTTAGTGATTTTTTTGTGAGATTTAGATGCTTTTTTCTCAGATGGCAGTTCACTCTCACACCGATTTTCAAAAACCCTCTCCTTTTATACCTTGGATGGCACATCAATTTTCTTACAATAGCATTGGTCTGAGTTGTCAAAACTATCAGGTTTAAATTCAATTGGCTTTCAATCACTAAGTGCTTGGTTTAAATTAATTGGCCGACTCTAGCTCATTGCCAAAACATTAAAATAAGCCTAAGGTTTCCAAACGCACAGCTAATTGATGCATGTTTTAATTTTAGAATGGATTGTACATCTTCAGCTACATGCAGACACTTCTTTTCTGTATAAATCTATAAGCTTAGAGAAGCACTTTATCTCTTAAAGGAACCACGTTCTCTACACAATATCATAACATACCACAATGCAGAGTAACTGTGGGCTCTGGTCAAGTGACAACATCCAAAGTTTGGCTTATCTGAATGTTGAGGTACTTAAAGAGACATTCATCTTTATGTGATATTATAGCAATCCCTATTCTATTTCAGCATATCTAGCTGTTTAATCTTTGAGGACAGATGTTGGTGTATTTTGAGTGTTCAATCTTGGTACCGATATTGTACCAAGCATTGACTGGATTCTTGTCTCTAAGTCAGAAGGTTATCATTTCAAGTTCTGCTCCATGCCTTTATTCAATTCCTTTACAATCTCTACCTTAAGACTGGTCCAATTGAATTCCTCATCCAGAGAGTCATCATTTTGCATAGAATCTATGCCAGTGCTGAAAATGGGTGCCAATTTCTCTTGTTCCTCACATTTGGGAAATGTCTACAATGTATCACCTTGGCTAAAGCTCAGTTTTCCAATATGCATAAGATTTTGTTGTAGCATAAATGTTGTTTCTTCTAAGAGAATTTGGGCTGGCAGTATGTGCACAACAAACGGAGATCACGATAACCTCACCGATTCCTTCTACTGGATCACTTCCAAAAATGGTGCAAAGTTGCCCCTCAAAGTCAAGGTAGATTGATCAGTGCAGATGATCCACTGCTTGGTATTCATGAGGAGCATTGGATTGTAAGCAGAGCAGCTTAGTGAAAATATTAGCAAGAATCTCACCAATACTGTTCCCCGCAACCCACACCCCCCTCCACATTGCTGGATCTCCCAAGTTCCGGCAGAAATCCCTGTTTGACGCTGATCAGACTACACCATTGTAGGGTTGGTGTTCCTTTACTATAAGCACATTGTCAATGTCACATGGACACTTCAGGCCAATGTAACTATTGATTGAGGCATGTCGATTCCTCACCAGGGTTGCCAACTCATGTGTATTCCTGGAGATTTTATCAGCTGCCTCCAAATACCAAGGTCCAGTAAGAGAAATATTTAAAAGAAACCTCAAATGCTACTATTGAATTGTAAAATGCTTATAGATTAGAGGGCCATTCAGCCCATCGTATACATGCCAGTTTTCAGGGACAGAAATTCAGCTTGCCCTTTTCAAAGTCCAGGATTGAATCTGCCTCTTCCAGTTTCCAGGTAGCACAGTCTAGTTCTTAAAACACTTGCTTGTGAAAAATAAATGTGCCTCATGTCACCGTTGCTGCTTCTGCCGGTTTATTTTAAATGAATACCCTGTGTTTGTGACGCTTTTGCCAATCAGATCATTTTCTCTCTGTCTAATATTCCCAGTCACTCTTATTTTTAAACATAATTTTTATCAAATCTCCACACTATGTCCATTTCTCCAAGAAGACCAGCATCTACTTCTCCAATTTATCGCTCTAACTCAAGGCCCTCATCCCTCAAACAATTGTTGGAAACATTATCTGCTAAAGCTGTCAGGTCCTACCTGAAATGTGGGAGCTCTGAATTGGACACAAACCTCCAGTTGAGGCTGAACTGAGATTCTATATGTCTTTAGTTTTCTTCTGACTAATAAAAGCGTAAAATAAAGATTAGATTGAAGAGAATGGTGAAAGAACACAACTCTTCTAACGTTCCTAACGATGTTGCTCCTTGGCTGCTGAGAGTCTGAGAGATTAATAATCCTGAAGTCTCCAGGATGATTGTGGAGGCTTAGCAACCCTAGCCCTCAGGCCCCTTGGTGATCTCAAGGTTAATGTTAAAACTGGGAGACACCAAGTCCCCTCCCTGAGAGAAATTCATGCCACGTTCATGTTATGGTATGATCTACTGTACGTCTTCTGTAATACTGACCACTATTCCCATTACAATAGAAACCTTTCTTCTATACTGTGTATGTGTGTGTGTTTCCTGTGTGAATTTAACAACAGCTACAAGGTCAGTTGATAAGGTGCACTGTCAGAAGTTCGGTCACAACTGTCTCCTATGTATTGTGCAGCAGCCCCTGGTCAATGAGCTCACACTTGCACACTTCACCACACAGTCTATGTCTTGACTCTCATCCAAGAATAAGCAGTGAGAACAGAGTAAACGGTAGCTACTTTTGATTTGGAGTGGGAGGGCGCCTGCAATACTAATCATATTTTCATCTCCAGATTCTTACTGTCAAACCTCATGGTAGTTCTGTAACTATTACGCAGCATTGATTTAATTAATCTATCGGAGGGGCCAGACATTGTGAAGGTTCTTAGGTGCTGGTGTTTCCTACATTATTGAGAATTGTATCCCAGTTTTACAGCATTCTAACCAGTCTGCATCAGGAGCAGTGATTCTGTTCGATTGTATTGAATGCAGCAATGACGCGTAATTAGATTTAGTTCAAGAACCTGATACACATGAGTAACTGTTACTTCCTAGTTCAACTTTTCTATCTGGTCATTCTTCAATCTTTCAGCCTCCTGTTCCTTTTCCACTCCTCTCTGAGTGACGGAATACCTGGATAGCATGGATACGTTGGACTGAATGGTCTGTTTCTGTGCTGTATGACTCTATAACTCAAAGACTTCATTTGCCTTATCTCCCCAGATCCAACTGCAGCTTTCGAACTGCTCCTAATTATTACAGAACTAGTCAATCTAATGAGAGACTGGAGGTTACTTCAAACTCCATTCCAGGCTCAGGATGAGTGCAGGGTCTAGAGGTATCAATCTGTGCCCTGGGAATAATTACCAGGAGATTGAAGAGCAGGTAGGGTGAAAGTGAGTCAATGAGAGTGAAAATTCGGAGTCTCAGATACTGAAGTATTTACAAATACGTGTTCACGTGCAGCAAGACCCAGACAATATCCAGTAAGTAATGTTCACACCATGCAAGTACCAGGCTATGACTGTTTCAGACAAAAGCAAATCAAACCATTCAATGGCATTTCTATCATTGGATCCCTCACTGTCAACATCCTGGGAGATATGATTGACCAGAAGCTAAACTGGACTAGCCATATAAATACAGTGACTACAAGAGCAAGTCAGAGGCTAGGAATCCTGCAGCAACTAACTCAGCTTCTGATTCCCCAGTGCCTCAAGGGACAAGTCAGGGGTGTGATGGAATACTCCCCACTTCCTGGATGGGTGCAGCTCCAACAACACTCAAGAAGCTTGACACTATCCAAGATAAAGAAAAAATTCCATTTGACCGGCACCACATCCACATTCATTCCCCCCACTATCAACACAGTAAATAGCAGCAGTGTTCACCATCTGCAAGATAGACTGCAGAAAATCTCCAAGGTTCCTTCAACACACTTTCCAATCCTGCAGCTTCTACCATCTAGAAGGAGTTCAGCAGCAGATACATGGGAACACCACCGCCTGTAAGTTCCCCTCAAAGCCAAACACCATCCTGATTTGGAGCGATATTGCTTCATAGTTGCTGGATGAAAATCCTAGAAATCCATCTCTAATAGCACAGTGAGTGCCTCTACACTCTAAGGAATGCAGTGGCTCAAGAAGGCAGCTGACTACCATCTTCTCCAGGGCAATTAGGGATACACAATAAATGTTTGCCTAGCTAGTGACACTTACATTCAACAAATGATTTTTAAAAATGCTAACTGCGTGTCAAATTCTTTTAGTCATTCCTCAATTACACCCCGCCTCCCCATTCTCTCCTCTCCCTCCAAATATAGGAGGTATTACACCGACCCTTTTGCCTTCTCTCTTTTGAGGCCCCAAACATTTCTTCCCAGTTAAACAGTGATTTCTTTTCACTTCCTTCGAATTGTAATCATTGCTCACAAGGCAGTCTGCTCTACTCTGGGAAGATCCAAGTAGGGCTGACTGACAACTTAGTGGAACATCTTTGGTAACTCAATGCTTCTGGATGCTGGTCATTTTAATCCTCCATTTTTCTTTCATTCTGACCTCTCTGTCCTGGGCCAGTTGCAGCACGCCAATGAGGTTCAATGTAAGCTCAAAAAACAACACCTCATCTTTCCAATGTGTATTTAAAAGCCTTCTATTCTCAAAGATTGCCAAGTTTCACTTGCAATCTCAGCCTCTGAGTTTTTCTTTGTTCTTCTTTTGGCAGCTGTTGTTTTTCCATTCACATCTCCTTTGGATGCATCATTCGTTTTTGTTTTAATCTGTCATATTACCTTCTTCATCTGACTGGCACGATCATCCCTTTTGTAATTTATTATTTTCCATCTTCCACTCTCTGATGGACCACCCTTTTGTTCTTCCCCATCACTTCCCTTGCCTCAAACATATCACATTTCCAACTGCTTTCAATTCTGAAGAAAAATCATGAAACTTGAAATTTAAACTCAGATTTTCCAGCCGTCATTCCAGTGCAGATGCGAGTTGTACATGGAGACTCCAAATCATTACCTGGGATCACCTAACAATGCAGTAAACTGATACAGCCAAACCCAATACCTACCTGGAGAATTCTGCAATGTCATACCTGAAGGTGTCAAAGAAGGTTCAAAGGGAGAAATACAAAATGAACTGTAATCCTCTGTGAATATCTCAGACTCTGAACATGATGGTTAACAAACCCAGCCATCTGGGCAAGAGATATATTTATACTTTCCACATAATAACACAGACAGGAGTTAATAGAGAAATTCAACCCCGGTCTGTGTGTGGAAGTGGTCTGACATCCCAATGTGTGGTCTAATAAATTTGGTGACTTTTAAAACATAAATGCACTTTGTCTGGGAGAAGGTGATCCCCAAATAATGGGATCCTTTCTAAATTTGTCTTGTTGTGTCCAATACAAAGTGTTGCAGGTGAATAAAGACAGGGAAACAGTTTATCCTTCTACACTTGGGATGTGGCATCTTAGGGCATCCTGTTTTGAACTGTAATAATTTAGGAAACTTTGCTCAGAGTCTGATCGTGACAACTGGCACATGGAGGTGGTGATCTGTGAATGAATGAAAGCTGCAGCTGTAGTTTGTAGCACAAACCCTAGGTGCCTGGCCCTCATTTCACAGCCCTCTGTACAAGCAGATTTGTCGTTTACAAAGCCTGGTTGTCCTTATGGCCATTTGGCAATGGACTGTTCAATTAGCGACTATGCCAAATCAGGCTAATAGCCTTTGCATGTTTGAAGCTTTTGAAAACATCCGCGATTTCTCTCAGACTTCTCACTCACTGTTCTCTCATTTGGAATCCCATGATCTTTTGGAATCCTTACGGTTGTGAATTTGTTGCTGAAACAAATGAATGAGCTCATTACTGCACTAACATAATATTGAGCAGATAGTTTTGACTGTCTTGTCTGATACATTGAGCAAAATGTAGTTCTGAAACTTGGGCATCACAAAATTGCAAATATATTTAACATATAGTTTGTGTTTCTGGAAAAAAAAAGAGACTTTGAAACTGTCCCACGCTTACTGTTTGTGTCCTGAACAGTAAGGTATGAGTATCAGAGAGTACCTGAAGTTAATGCTGGATCTAAACTTAAGGGATGTAAGAAAATATTCTGATCAGAGATCTCAAACCAGAATGAACCCGAAAGAAATAAAGACTTACTTTGATATCACATCTGTCATTGTCTTGGGATAGTCTGAAACCCTTTACAAACAATATAATTCTTTTGAAATCTTAGGTTACTACTTAAGGTTGTCTTGCTTTTAAATATTGCTTTTCTCTGTCCTTTTTGTGCGTTCTTGAGGATGAGAGATAGCATAGATGATGCATGAACTTAGTTTCTACTTCTGGCACCAACAGGAAGCAATCCAGGCACAAGTTAGATATGGGATAAAACTTCCTCTACACTCATCCACACCCAGGGACAGCACAGGGTGAAACTGAACATAAGGCCTCCTCAACACTGTCCCCATCAAACACTTTCAGGACAGGTACAGAATAGGGTTAGATACCAATTTCTCTCTGCATTTCCCATCAATATCAGTTCATGTGAAACTGACATATTCGAACTGTACTGGTCCAATATTATTTTGGTAGTAGATATTCACACAATCTGCCTAAGAGAGAATGATTCATTCTTAGTAGATCCAAACCAAAACTCATCATTTGAACATGGGAAAGCGAAACATCGCAAAATACTTTTTGTATATTTGTAGTCTTGTGTGTGATCTCAGAGGGATTAAGCCCAACGGCTTCCTTCCATGTCTGTAACTCTCTTTATATCAATCGTTCAATGCTAATCCTGTATCATAGATGGTTTTACAGATTCTCACATCCCTTACGATGAAGTGGGGAATCAGCATTTGTAGGATGAGTGCCTTATTGGATGTCAACCCAGACACAGAACTGAAAAACCAGCTATCGCTTATTGTATGGCCCAGGGTGAGCTCAAGGGGAACCACAAGAACAAACTGAATTTAAGTAGCACCTTCACTGTACCAACATCATCCAGGGGACTTCATAGGAGCAGATTAATAAAATATGACACAGCACTGGAACATTATATTAGGGCAGCTAAACAACTAATGGTCACAGAGACAGGTTTAAGAAATAACTTACAGGGGAATACTGGGAGCTTTAGAGTATTGGTAGGGGTGGGGTGGTGGTGTTCAAGAGATTCAAGGCAATTGAAAGCACCAGTGGTGGAATAGTGAAAATCAGGGATCACAAGTGGGTCAGAACTGGAATGTCTAAAGGTCAAGGATCTGAGCAGTCTAGTTCAGGCACAGACAGCTATTAAGCAGTGAGACAGCATTGTGGCTCAGTGGTTAGCACTGCAGCCTCACAGCGCCAGGGACCCGGGTTCGATTCCAGCCTCGGGCAACTATCTGTGCAGAGTTTGCACATTCTCCCTATGTCTGCGTGGGTTTCCTCCCACAGACCAAAGATGTGCAAATTGGGTGGGCTGGCCATGCTAAATTGCCTGTAGTGTTCAGGGGTGTGTGGGTTCTAGGGGAATGGGTCTGGGTGGGATGCTCCAAGGGACAGTGTGGTCTTGTTGGGCCAAAGGGCCTGTTTCCACACTGTAGGGAATCTAATATAGGACATAGCCAGTGTCCGGGGAACAGGGGTTTTGTGGTTGATACCAAAGATGTTACATTCAGTGTTCCCAATATTTGAACCAAGAGAATTTTGTTCATTCAAAACTGGATGCCCAGTCAGCTGTCTGGAGTGGAAAGTTCAGAGGTGATGGTGTAGGAGAGCTGGGCAGTGTCAAATTAATGTCACTGAGAGGCAGCATTTTTAAAAAAAAAAATGGGAGGGAACCAAGGCAGACACCTGAAGTAGTTGTTTAGGAATGGGAAGAGAAGCCAATATTCTGGCTACAACTGTATGGCTGAGAATGGAACCTGGTGAATATGGTCCTATCCAGAGGAGAAATATATTGGGTAATCAGGTTTATAACAAACATATTATAACATGTAGTACACAAACGATTGTTTACAAGTAGTTAAATTGACAACTATCTATACTGTTAGAAAGTCTAAATCCAATTCACATTGAATGGAAAATACAATCCAGATCACGTTAAATAGAAAGTAGGGCCCAATCGTCCTTAAAAAGTACTAATTTGAAATGAAAACAAATAAAAGAACATACTATCTAACCATCTAACGGACATAATCAAAGAGGAATTAAACAGTGCAAGAGGCAAAATACTGTGCTGTTGAAGACATAAATCGTCAGTGGCCTAAACTGGGTAAGAAACTTATCTTCAAAATCAGAAGTCAGATTACAGGATTAGGAAGGATCCCCATGTGCAGATTTTTGGGGGTACTAATTATGTATGGCAGCTCCAACTTTAGAGGAAAATTTCCTTTTACTTTTACCTCAGCCGGTGACCTCTTGTTAAACACATTTTTGCCAAATAGCTGTTAGTGATACAAAACACTCATTTATTACATTTACCTGCCCCCTGGCTTTGCTAAAAGATCTTAATTTTGATTCTCAAAGCAGCCCAATACTCATTTAAGTATCTTTTAAAGACTAGTTAAGTGCTAATAAAAGATTTGGATTCCCCTTTCATGCTAGTCTACAATGTAGTCTCATAACCTCACTTTGCCCCTCAATCTGTTTTATATCTTCTCTCTACACATTTTGTATTCGGGCAGATTCTCCCTTGTAATATCAAGCTGATACCTGACAGATCTAGCAGGGTGTACCAAACAGGTCAGATTAAAAGGAAGACTATGGATGATAATGTATTTGGATTTTCAGAAGATATTTGACAAGGTACCACTTATTAGGTTACTTAATAAGGTAAGACCCAATGGCATTCTCAGGGACTAAAGTGGAGGATTGGCTAACTCATAGAATACAGACATTTGGAATAAGGGGAGGGGGCATTTTCAGGATGGCACAGAGTTCAGTGCTAGGTTCACAATTATTTATAATATATAATGAATAACTTGGATGAGTAAAGTGAACATATTATAACCAAGATTGCAACTGGCACTGAAAATGGGTGGGAAAGCAAATGGTGGGGGTGACACAAGGCAGCTGACAAGCTGAGTGGGCAAAAACTTGGCAGATGGAACATAATGCAGACAAATGTGAGGTTATGCGCTTTGGCAGGAAGACTAGAAGAACTATAAACTAGTCAAACGGAGAAAGACGACACAAAGTTACAGAAGAGGGATTTGGAAATCCTAGTCTATGAATCATAAAAAAGCTTCCAAGTTCAGTGGATAATAGAGAAGGTAAATGGAATGTTGGCCTTTATTTGGAAGGGAATGGAATATTAAAGTGAGAAGGTTTTGCTAAAACTATAAGGAACTAGTAAGACTGCAGCTGGAATACTGTGGAACAATTTTTGCGTCCTTTATCTAAGGAAAGATATTATTGGTTGATACTTGGTATGGAGGGACTCTTATGTGGAGAAGTTGCGTAAGTTGAGCCTTTATTGAAACTTACATGATTCTTAGGGGACGTACCAGGGTAAATGCAGAAGTGTTGTTTCCCCTTGCGGGAGAGTCTACAATTAGAGGGCATAATCTCAGAATCAGGCTTTGCCCATTTAAGATTAGATGTGGAAGAATTTCTTCTCAGTAGATATTAAGATGATCTGGTGGCTATTCCTGAGATGTTCCCCACTGTGTCAACCTCCACTTGACCCATGCCATTTCACCAGACTAGATTTAGCAATGCTTCTTTTCTCATTAGAAACTGAACATACTGATCAAGGAAGTTATCCAGAACAAAGGTCAGAAATTCCTCCCTTTCTCTATCTTTAACACAATCACCATTTAATGTATGGGGAGGGTGGCATAGCTAAAGTCTCATTCAATTACTGTAGCTCATGCAGTTCTCTGTAATTTTCATGCAAATCTGTTCCTCTTTGACTCCAACCAACTTAAAATTCCCGCTCTGAGGAAGGGCCACCAGACCTGAAACATTAACTCTGATTTTCTCTTCACAGATGCTGCCAAACCTGCTGGGCTTTGCCAGCAACTTCTGTTTTGTTTTCTAAAATTATTTGTCTTTGACTTTTCAAAGCTTTTTACTTTCTAGTGTTCTAATATTCTTAGTCAAAGCCACTATTTTACCAGCTTATTTTCCTTCCCATTCTTTTCAAATGTTTTGTATTCAAGAAGAATCTACTATTGCCCATTTTCAGCCAGGATTTGGTTATAGTCACCATATCATTGGCGTATATTACTATCACAAAGTTTGAAAAGGACAACCCATTATCTGCAGTTATGTGAAATTAGGGAATGCATTGGAATTTAAAGCTGTGCAATGAAAGTAACAGTTCAGATGGTTGGTGAGGCGTTAGAGACTGACTAAAAGGAGGGAATAGAGTTTGAGAGGAAGCTAGCTGGGAATGTAGAAAATGGCCAGCAAGAGCTTCTGCCAGTATTTAAGTGTACATTAATTGAGTGTTCGTCCTGAAGGAAATAATCGATCAAATGAACTAATATTTTGCTTTTGTCTTCACTAAAGGAGGTTATGAGAAACATCCCAATAATATTGTCACCAGGAGGTGGAAAGGAGAGAGAAACTTGGTGAAATTACAACCACAGGAAGATTGCTGACTGACAAGGCTCTGGGTGCAGACAGATTCCATCCTTGGGTCTTAAAAGAAGTTGCTTTATTCTTTAACAGGTTGAGGGTGTCACTGGCTAGACTAGCATTTATTGTCCATACCTATTTGCCTAGTGGGCAGTTAAGAGTTAACCACATTGCTGTGGGTCTGGAGTCATACGTAGGCCTGACCAGGTAAACACTGATAAGGACATTAGTAAAGCAGACAGGTTTTTCCCAACAATGGATTCACAGTCATCCTTAGATGCTTATTTCAGATTTTTAAAAAAAATTGAATTCAAATTCCACCATCTGGTGTGGCAAGATTTGAACTTGGGTCCCCAGAACATTACCTGACTCTGTAGATTAACAGTCAAGTGATAATACCATAAAGTTATTACCTCCCTGTTAATGAGGTAGTCGATGCATTGATGCTAATTTGTCTAACCTACCTAGATTCAGACTAAGTTTCGTAACACTGCAATGTAGCAAATATTATTCCGCTATTTAAGGAAGGGGACAGCAAACAGGAAACTATCAGCTGTTTAGCTTGCCATTGGTCATGGGGCAGGTGTTAGATTTTGAACATTAAAGAGATTATCATTGGGCACTTACATTAGGTAATTAGGAAGAGACAGCACGGTTTTACAAATAGAAAAATATAGAGTGTAACCTATTTATTAGACACTTTTGACGGATTAACATGCTGTGGATAAAGTTTGTAGATATACTATACTTGCTTGTCCAGAATACACTTGACAAGGTGCCACATCAAAGGCTATTGCTGAACTTAACAGTTCAAGATGTAGTAGCAGGTTATAAGGTTGGCTGGCAGAAGAGGGTGCATAAGTGGGTTTGAGATTGCCAGGCTACAATGAGTGAACTCCCTTCGAGGTCTGTGTGGGTACCTGAACTTTTTACCAATTTACATCAACGAGTAGAGTGAAGGCATGATAGCTACATCTGCAAACACTGCTGTGATGGAAAGGATGTGGCGAAGAAGTCATAAGGAGTTTGCAGACAGATATGGACAGGTTGCAAATGGAATGTAACATGGGAAAATTTGAGGTTGTTCACTTTAACAGGAAGAATGAAAAAAAGCAGAATACCCCTTGAGTGGAGAATGATTGTGAAATTCTAAAGTGCAGATGGACCTTAATGTTGTAATGCATGATATGTTAGTACGTAGGTAACCAAGGCAGCTAATGGAACTTTTTTTTGATGTGACATGAAACTAAATGTATATAATGTTTTAGTTATACTGGGCATTAGTGAGACCATAATCGCAAATACTGTAAATAAGGAGAACAAAACTGCTTAGAGGATGTAGATGATTCAGAGAAGCTTAAGTAGATTGGTATGTGGAAAGAGTGGGTTGTCTTATGAGGAAAGGTTGTTTGCACTGGACTTTACAAGAGTGAGAGGTGACTTGATTGAAGTGTTTGAAAATCCTGAATGGTCTTGACAAGGTGGATACAGAAAGGCTTCCTCTTACAGACAGGTTCAGAAGCAAAGGCACTGTTTAAAATTTAGGGATCATAGCTTTAGAACTGAGAATTCTTTCCTTTCAAATGGTTATGCAATTTTCAGAACTTTATTTCAGAAAGCAGGAGGAGTAGGGTCAATTAATAGTTTGAAGGCAAAGGTGGATAAAATTTTGTTAGGCTAGGGAATCAAAGCTGAACAGGGGTAAATGCAATGGGAAACTTGAAACAACAAACAGATCAGCCACGATTTTACTGAATGGCAGAACACACTGAAGGAACCAAAGCCTTACTTCTGCTCCTGTTTCACATATAAATTCCCACATGGCTATTTAGTCTGCAGCTCATGCTCATCAGTCACACTTCACACATTCACCTTCACTCCACAGCTGTTAGACCCTCAATTAGTTTCAAAACTCCATGAAATTGTTTTTGTTTTGGTTCAACTCTGTCCTAGTACACTTTTTGGAATTTTGAAGCCTAACTATCTGCTGGGTTAATTTAACACTGAGCTAATATGATCAAGCAGTCAGCACAGCTGAATGAATGGTGAATCATGCCTGATGAATTTATCAGAAATCTTTGAGGTTATAATAAACAGGATAGAAGCTGATGACACAATCCATTTGGATTCTCAAGTGTTTGTCAAAGTATCATACTGCTTTACAATCTCTATGGTGTTGGAGATAGTATACGAACGTGGATTGAGAATTGGCTAACAAAAATAAGTCAGAGAGGTGGGCTCAGGGGAGCATTTACAGGATGACAATCTCTCAATATACACAATTTTGTTTTGCTTATCTACCCATCTCCAGGTCCGGGGCTTCAAAATCACTGTTACTTCCTAAACATCTATTTTAGTAAAAGAAACACCTCATCAGTCAAGTCAGAGAAAATCTTCAGCACATTCACCAACTAGGATTGTTAGGAACATTAGCAGAATATACATACCACGGTCCATCATGCACACAGACCCTATCAAATGAAAGCCATTGCCCATTAAGCTTGGGTCACACAATAGCCAATGTTTAAAAAAAGTCTCAAAAATGTGCAACAAGCAAAGCTTATTTCAATTAGTAACTGAATTTTATTTTTAGACTGGTCCATCTTGATTTATTGCATGCAGAATTAGACTTACTGTTAAGTGGAACAGGTTACACTTGTTCTCAAGCCCATTTTAGAAGTTCCACATAATCTCCTTATTTTGTACAATATATGAATTTGCTATGGCAGCGGAAAACACATCAATTATACATCAGAATTAGTCAGGGCATAGGGCTTCTCTCCACCAGTAAATGGAGGGCTGGAAGAGGCTAACTGTATCCAAATCTATGGAAATTACCTTTTTCTTGAAGATGCCCCAGTTAACAGTTCAATGGGAGCAAAAAATTGAAATGCAACGATAGATTAATCAAGTGCACAAAACATTAGATGGAGCTTTGTGTGGGTAAATTGAGGTGACCCACTGAATGCAAAATAAGTATATTTTTGAAAGGGTTATTTTAAACTCTGACCTCTCTACCTCCAAATTAAGAAATTGCTAATAGATGGTGTTTAGGTACAAAAAAAATCAATGGCTAATGCAATATCAAAAGGCATGGATGCTGTTTTACAGCTGTGTAGAGTTACAGTCAGAGACCATTTAGAGCACTTTGTTCAACTTTGGGTCTGGCATCTCAGCAGGGGCTAATGAGGTCAAAGAAAAAAATAGATAACACAGTGTGAAGCTGGATGAACACATCAGGTCAAGCAGCATCAGAGGAGCAGAAAAGTTTGACGTTTCGGGTCAAGTTTCTTCATTTTTCTGAAGAAGGCACTCCACCCAAAACGCCAAACTTCTGATGCTGCTTGGCCTGCTGTGTTCATCCAACTTTACACTGCGTTATCTCAGATTCTCCAGCATTGGCAGTTCCTATTCTTACAAAAAAAGGGTTTTTTAAAAAATAATACACACAGGACATTTTCTTATTAGAGGCAGAGAATGGACAAATCTTGCAATGGCCAATGAACCAGAGCAGATGAGAAGTAATCATAGGGAAACATCCAGGCAATACTGATCACAACAGAATAAAATTTAAAATGTTTTTGCCTTTTCTCTAAATCAACATGGTGTATGCCAGTCAACACAGTGTATGCCAGTCAACACATTTATTTCAATGGAATGCACGAGGTACAAGAATGAGGTGGGTCACTTGCACCATACCTAAGAAAACTTTCAATGAATGAGCATGTATAAATGTAACACTGCTGTGCGGTTGACTTGCTTACATTACATGCTAGGTTGAGATGTCCAATACTTTTGCATTTGGGTCCCAAATGACATAACATGACTATATATTACTGTCTCAGCCAGGACGGATTATGATTGGATAATTTCCCCATTGGTTACATCTTGTGATCACACTAGCATTGACTTAAGCACTTATGGTGAACCTAGTCTCCACTCACCATACATTTCTGGTCATATGCCCCTGCTTTTTTCTTCTTTATGAATCAGGAGATTGCTGTAATATCAGCAATGAGTCCTGTTTGCTGCAGTTCATACATTTATTTCTGTAGTGTGCTTTTTGAACACACCCCGTTTACTGCAGTCCTGCTCTACCTCCAACTGAGTGATAAAAGCAAGCACAGTGGCTTAGTACGGAAGAAAATTTCATATCATCAGTCTTGGCTAGATTCAACTCCAAGGGAAATGCCAGTGCCTAGCACATGAATTGCCTAACACCACCCCCCCCCGCCATTACACACAATTACATACACACACACACATGACACGAGGCAAAAACTACAAGAAAAAAGAAAATCAGTTTGGTGAAAACACATTTTAATACAAGACTTCCAACATACAGTGCCTAGTGGCATAAATAAAATGTTTACTAATAACTGTAAAAAGTAAAATCGCTAATAATGCATTATTCCGTTTGATTTGCCCGCCAATCACCGTGGTGATGGATGAATCAGTTCTCTCCTGGCCACTGCAGATCGAAGCACACATGGGGTATGTGCACCATGTTCTATTATGGCTTCAAGATCCCATGGCGTGTGCATTATGCCAGCTCCAGAGCTTGACCACCCATGCTAGCGCAGCACACATTTATTGCAATGGTTTTTTTTTTGAGTCCAAGTTCCAAATACCATCTCTTTGTGGTTCAGTCCAGTAAAGTGTGTGGCAGACATCACACCTACATAATATCCTGTGAGAATAATCATCTTTAAAAATAAAAGCAGTAAAACTTTTTCTTAAAAACCCCTCTAAATTAAAATTTAAGGTGATCTATGAGAGGGAGGGAGGGAGAGACAGATAGAGGAAAAAAGGGAAAAAAATCAAACCCAATTTCATTTCAACAATTCCTAAGAAGCCAAGCGTTTACAAATTGCGGTATGCTTTTAATAAAAGGATCGAGGCTGTATCAAAAATTTAGTAAAAAAATTAGATTGAATTTTTTATTTTAATCATTTCTGGCTGACTAGAATATAACCTACCTTAAGACCCCTGTACGTCTGCAGCCAAGCTGAAATGGGAGGAGGACCACCCGGCAAGCGAGTAACTTTATATTAACCACACAAATTTGAGGGGGAGGGGGCGCAAAGGAGCAAAAAAAAAAGGGGATGCACAAGGGAAGGGGGGGGGGGGGGGGGCAAAATAAAAAAAGGAAGAACAGAGACAGGTAAAGAAAATGTGCAAGGCAGCAGAGACGATGGACAGAATACCAAACTTGAGCATGAAGAGGCAGAGGGTGCAATGCGAGAGTTGTGCAGCACCACACAGTCCAATGACGCGTTGGACAATTTTGTAAGTGTGTTCGGCACCAAACAGCGTGAAAGAACTGATGACATTAAAAAGAAACTTAGAGAACCAGTGACTGAGGGCAGACAGCAAGAAACGATAACAAGCAAAATGAAAGTTGACGAGGTGTCCCAAAAGCCAGAGCAGAGAAAAGTTCTACCTCAAAATAATCAACATGGCCAAAACTAGAAGTTTAGGTACAGTGGATTAAATGTAAAACAAACTGATTTCAGTACAGTCTCTGACATTTACATTAGGCTACTTTTTGTTATACTTCCGTTGCTAGACACGTGAATAGAAAACAGTACAATTAGTGTTAAAGGCAAACCGTATCAAACATCCTCCCAGTGCTGCCCGTGGTCTCTTTAGCATTTTAAAACAAATGTTCTGAAGCCTGCGATATCAATGTACAGAAAAGATCAAGGTAACAATGCTGACTGGTGGAGACCATCCTGTCAATTCAGGGAGGAGAACAACAGCGCTGGGGGCTGCAGTGAAACATCAGCATTATTTGCTTCCAAAAAAACAAACCCGGTGCTCAGAAAATTGAAAATGATGGCAGGCTTCCATTCCCTACAGACAGCACTGGTGTGGAAAGGGGAGGGCAGGGTGGGGGCATGGGGCTTCCAGGCTCCTCTGAGTATTAGGGTGGGACGTAAGGTGGTGGGGATCTGTATGGGGTCATGTTCTTTGGACGGCAGCCTTTACCTTCCATTGGCGCTGTGAAGGGTGGTGGGGGCTGGTAGGGCGGTGCATTAGGATCCTCCTCTCTCAGAGGGGTGTATTCACCAATCAGATCCTGGCCCAAGGGGATAGCCTCGTGACTGGACTGGCTGGGATACTCTGGAGGAGGAAGAGGGGGCTTCTCCTCCTGAAGGATTAGTGGGACACTGGACGAAGGGGGAGGTTTCGAGTCATCAAGTTCATCTGCGAAAATGATGGGAACACCTTTCTTGATGAAGGTAGCTTGGTCCTCGATGGTGAGCTTCCCTTTCCGCTTCTTGCGGTAGCAGATCATGGCGATGATGCCCGCAATGAGCAGGATGGCAGCTACGACCACTGCCGGGATGACCGTGTGCAGATACACGTCATCGTTGCTGGTCCTTGATGGCCCCTCGCCTGCGGCCACCAACACTGTGGGCTGGATGGGTGGCTCGGAGAATGGAACTGCTGGCACAAACTGGATGTTCTTGCAGCTGCCCGTGCCAGAGACAGACACATTGATGGGGGAAAACTCCGGCTCCATGGTGGCCGTGAAGACCTGGTTAGGTTTGCCATTGCTGTCCGCAATGCGCCTGCTCAAGGACTGAATCTGCTCCTTGGGGCAGGGCTCAAGGGGCAGTGTGTTGTTAGTCCACTCGACCACAACAGAGCCCTTCGAGATGCTGTGCAGGGTAACTGTGCTGCTGTTGCGGTCGCCAAACGCGTACGCCAGCTTCTTGATCAGCTGGATTTTTTTGTTGACGTCATTGGCCACCTTCTTGTGATCCCCGTGAAACCGAGCAGCAAACTTGGCGCTTGACTTGCCATTGTGAGGTCGACTGTGCACATGGACCTCGAAGGCATCGACGGCTGTCAGGCCACCCTTGTCAGCAGCGTGCATGAAGTACTCATGCTTTCCTTCATGCCCACTGTCCGGCAAACCGTACAGCAGCTGGCTGGTGCCATTGAACTTGACCCACGAGTTCTCAGGCAGGGTCTGCTGCTCCCTGAGTTTTAGAGTCAGCTGCAGCTTGTCAGTGGTGCCATCCTCATCATCATAGAAAGTATCAGATGGGATCTTGACCTCAAAGTAAGTTCCCACCCACGAGTCGACACGGTCAATATGGTTTGTGAGCTTGGGCGGCCGATTGTCACCGAAAGGCTGTCGGAAGGGCTTGGTGGCATGGACAGGGCTGGTCGTACGCCTGGTGGGCGGTGAGGTGGTGCGCAGTTTGGTGGATGGTTTGCTTGTGACCCGCGGTGCCTTGGTTCGTCCCTTCAGCTTGGTGCTGGTGGTAACTGTCGTTGGAGTTGTAACTTGTGGCTTCAAAGTAGTAACCCGTGGTTTCTTGGTCGTGTGAGGAGAGGGCACAGCGGTGGGCTCAACGTAACCGGGCCTTGTCACAGTCGGTTCAATCTGACCAGGGATGGTTGTACTAGACTTTTCTAACACCCTGGTTGGTTGCACAGGACCCAAAGTGGGTGTGTGAGTAATTGTATCTTTTGGTCTGACTGTTTTAACTGGTCTACTTATTAATGGTTTCCTGATTGGTGGTGCCACTCTGTCTGTAGTGGGCGCAATAATTGGGGAGGTGGGTGTTGGGACTATGTGACTGGGAGGTTCCCTGACAGCAGTTGTCGGTGGAAGTGCAACAATGACAGGTGTTGGAGTGAGATTTATTTGCCTTCGCACTCTCTTTGTCACCTGCAGCTTCTTGTTGGCAATGTGCCACCCTACAACAGGATAGCCAAGCTGAGCTGACATGGTGCCCTCCTTGGCCGGAACCTCCACACTGCTGATATCAGGGACGTTGTTCTGATTTAAGAAGCATCCAATCTTCCAGGACACCAAAGCCCCATTCTCCACGACCTTCTTGGCATTCCCAGGTCCAGCCATGAAGGCAGACATGTCGAACAGGCGGTTGTTGACAACTGGAACAAGCTTCATCTGATGGAGTCCCACCTCCGCAAACTTGCGCATTTGTTCCAACAGCCCAATGCGTTGCTTGGCTGTCATCTTGGTGAGATCAGCATCAAGGATCACAGTCAAAATGGTGAGAGGTTCCTCTGGTCCACAGACTGATGGTGTGACCTCATTGACTAACTGCGATGACACAGCGAGGGGAGTGCTGTCTAATGGGTCATCTGGAAGAACTTCAATGGAGAAGACATCTTCAGCAAAAGGCACAAAGCTTCCATTCGCAGCCACCTCCAGGGCAGTGGCTGAGATATAGTGGACCCCTCTGTCAGTGTCCAATGGGAGCCCCTGAAGTGAATGACTCACTGGGTCCCAATGCAGCCATGAGGGCAGTGTGTCCTTCCCAGACTCCGTCATCTAGAGAGAGAAGATAGATACTGGTTTACTGTTTTTCACACAGCATTTTCATACCAAATCTCAGCACACAGGGATAAAAGCCCATTCATTACTTTCAAGGTTTCAAACAGATACAATTAAGAGGCCAGATTCATTTTTCCCCACTCTCCCAATTTGGCAGAAGGCACCATTTAGTAACATCTGGCTCAAGAGGGCTTTCAATGGCATCAATGAACAGCCAAGATATTTTTACTCAACAAGCAACAGATGTTATTAATTCCAGAAACCAGCTTTATAAATATTAACATGTTCACAGTTACCAGGGCACAACCCTACTCCCCTGAGGGCTCCTTCAGATCTGCTTCATGGATTTGCAAGTGTTGCGCTACACTAATGCCTTTCTCAGGTGAGACAGTATCCTGCTGGAATGACCTCTTCTGTTTTTGGTTTGAAGCAGTGAGGAAATTTGCACACTCAACAGTAGAATTAGAAGAATTCACCAAATTACTCAAAAGTGATAAAACTTTCCTTTAAATTTAAAGCTGCAAGGAGGAAAACACTGATTTGCAAGACTCCATCATATTTAATCTGGCACAAGACAACAGGCATAAGTTAGGAAAAGTCTAAATAAAAAAGGAGAACACTTATCCACAAAAGCCATTACTTGAACTAGATCTTCCTTAATGGTGGGATCCAGCATTAGCTGTTACCCTAGTTCTCTTCTCCACCAGCACAACCCCTCCAGTATACCAGAACTTGCACATCCACGCCTCCAGTACCACACCTCAATGCTCACAACTGCAAGCTTGATCTTGACACTTTCAGTATTTTAGCTGCTTTAAATGCTGCACCACACTGACAAAGAGGGTGACACAGTGATTCACAGCACCAGGGACCCAGGTTCAAATACATCCTCGGGCAACTGTGCGGAGTTTGCACATTTTCCCAATGCCTGCTTGTGCGCTCCGGTTACCTCCCACAGGCCAAAGATGTGCAGGTTGGATGGATTGGCCATGCTAAATGGCCTGTGGTGTTCAGGGATGTGTAGGCTAGGTGGGTCACTTACGGGAATTGCAGGGTTACAGGGATAGGATGGATGTCTGGGTGGTATGCCGTTTGGAGGGTTGGTGGAGATTTTATAGACTGAATGGCCTGCTTCCACACTGTAGGGACTCTACGGCATGTGGTTTGGAAAGTGACGATTACTTATCACAGACTTGTATTCCTAACCAACTTCCCCATTGGTATTCAATTCTATTTGATGAATGAATTTCAAAATAAAAAAGAAAAGCAATATACTTCTTTAAACAGCAGTCCACCTTATAGTTTGAATACACACATCCCTAATATAGCAATCAAAGGCAGTGATGAGTCTGTACAATACAGATCAATATTTCAAGGCCTAACTTGGCAGGCACCTCACATACTACAATTTCCATTTTCCTACCCAAGATTTTAGCGGGAGTTAAACAGCAAGTTATTATGGCTCATCTCAGATTACCTCAATTTACCAAATCTGAATAATTAGAGCTTTCCTCCACTGGTATGTATAAATAGGATCTGTGCAGGTGAGGGGGAAGGAGAGAGAAAATATTTGGTGTGGGATGGTTGGGAAGTTGGCAGAGGTGATACAGGAAGGAACAGATGAGGGAGGAAGACAGACAGAATTTCCCACTTTCCATCAAAATGTCATCATGGGATCTTTGATCTCCATCTGATCAAATGAGATACAAAAAGAGGATGACGACACCAGTGATACTGAATTTTCCCAACACTGCACTGGACTGCCACACCGCACTATGCATTCAAGCCTCGAACAGACCAGTATGTACCCAAGGTTGCCCAAAGAAAATGTAAAAATTGAGCTAACGATTTAGCAGAAACTGATTTTACAGTTTTGAGTAGTTAAACTGTAAATCCTGCTGTTTTGCTTCTGTTCTGTTTTCAGCCTTTTCTAGAAATTTAAAGTAATTCGGTCAGAGCCTGAAGCTTGTACATCAGTCCTGTCATCCAATTCCATATTTTGATTTTCTATTTAGCTTAATTAGAAGCCTTTCATGCGGAACTTTTGCCATAAGTTATCTGAAAGCTTAAAATTAATGTTTCCAATGGGAAAGCAACTTTATATTTTCGCTATAATATGCTCAATGAAATAGATTTTTATTGGGCAGCATCTTCCTCTTCCAAATCTATTCTGTAATACTTTGTATTCGTGTTATTTTGTGTACAGATCTTCATCCTGTCTGCTCCATTATTTTCTGTTAAAAATGCAAGACTACTGGATCTGTGGACAGAAGGGTCAAACTTGCCACCCTCTATAAATATGGATTTCTTGCTTCCAATTCTTAGGGTGCTAGGTAGTGCTTGTTGTTAGTTACAACAATTGCTAAAATGGGAACATCTTCCTCGATCTCATTCAGAATACTACGGTATAATTGATAGGAACGAAGCACAATTTATAATCTTGGACCAGTTGCTTTAATTCACTTTGTAATACAAATGACATGTTTAAAAGTCAGTAGCATTCAGAATCATGCCCCACCACCAGTGTAATTCAACCCAAACTTGGACAAAGATTTATTTAGTTGCCTCAGAGACCAGAAGCTTGAGGGAGCTGCCAAGCCACATTAAAAAGAATGTTTGCTTTGCTATTTAATTTGAATTTGAGTTTAGCTGACAGTTGTAGAAACTAAAAACCATTAGCTAAGGTCAACTTAAGGTATGGACTGTTTCGATCATTAAATTTGTTTAGAATTCCAAAGGCCTGCTAGAACCAGCTATTGTTTTTGGTGTTAGATTATAGGAAAATTACCATATAAAAGCCTAGTGGTGAGGTCATACATACTTCCTTTTTGGCATATTCGACAAATATATACCTGATTATTTTAAGTCAGATGATTGTGGGCTGCAGTCCTAGTCCAGGGACACAAGGGGGAAAAGTCCAGGCTGTCACTTCATTGCAGTGTTAGTGCTGCAGTGTTAGAGGGGGCTTTTTCCAGGTCAATGTCAACTCCCATTCAGAGGGAAAGATCTCATGGCATTAGTGTAAAGAGCAGGAGAGATCACCACAGACTCTGGTATTTATCACTTAAATCAATACTCAAAACAATACTGTCAATTTTGTAACCTGGTTTACTCAGGGGCATGAAAGCCATTTTATAGATGCAAGTTCTTCCTGTATTATAGTCCTATTGTTTACTTTCTTATGACCAACTTCAATAAGTGAACCAAAATCCGACGTTTTGAAAAATGGCAAAGGCATCAGAAAAGTCCTAGGCCTAGCTTCAGCCATACAGCTATTTCCTTCTCACATTACCTTACATTACCTCACATTACCTTCTCACATACTCAATGTACGTGAACACTGGATAGTAAGCTTCTTGACTGGTTCCATGGCTCTTTGCTCTGTGGGGTTTATTATTAGATGTCGCGCATACACAGAAAACACAAATTAGTTACTACACCGGGGATGTTATTTTAACAAACGGATTTGAGGCTTCCCCAAAAGTAATTGGTCACAAATGAAAACCTGCAATTTCCTTAAAGTTAACAAAACTGACAAAAATGGAAGAGACCCCGTGTCAGGGGTCTTTTCAATCTATTTATGGACCTACAAACTGAAACCATTCAATCCCTCGCGCCTGCTACACCATTCAATAAGATCACAGCTGACCTGTCTGCAATCTCCAACCCATATTATGACCTACCTTTCAACCCCTTAAAGGATCAATGTTCCTTAAAAATATTCAACCACAAATACAAATCAGTCACAATGTGTGGGGTGAGGCAGTCACTGAGCTGAATGGCGACCACCTGCTCCTCAGTCACCAATGACATGTTTAAAGTCAAGTTTCCATCAAGTTTACAAAAGGTGATGCATTACTGTCTTGAAAGTCCTGGGAGGATTTGATTTAGAATCTAAAAGAGAACCAAACTACAAGTGAAACTTCTCAAACCTCCTGCACAAGCATTCAAACAAAACAAATGAATATGAATACAAGTGCAAACATGTTCCTGAATCGACAGGGTTCAGGAGCACAGATTGTAGACCTCTGCATTAAAGGAAATATTGATGTCATGCCTAATTCCACCCCCATCCCCCCCAACCCTTCCCTAGCCTAAAAGGCTTGGACCTGCACTGTAATAAAGTTCTATAAATCCTAGGTGATCCTCTGCTGGATTGAGAGTAGGAATGCAAACACCATCTGACCCCCTCTCCCTCAGTGCTCACCGCAGTGCTCTCACTTCTGATCGGACCACTGAACAGAGAAGGGAGGGAATGCATTTCACAAAAAAATCTTCTGCTCAACGGATAAACTTGCCAATACAGGTACAAGAGCAGGACAGCTTCACACATAAATGGGCCACAGTCAGGTACTTCTCCATCAGCAACCCCGCCAGAGGGATCAGAGTCTGTTTAACTCCATAATTTTCCTTTGCAGCCTCTCAAATCACATACCACCTCTTCCTTTCTGAAAATGTATTTTCAAACACTTAAGAGTTTTGCTTTCATCCGAAATGGATGCTGATTTATATTTATGCAAGTTAGGTGAGGATAAGCATGAATGGTGTCATTGCATGACAGCGAGAGCGAAAATAAGACAGAGACTGAGCCCCACTGTCATTTTTCAAAGGCTGAAAACTGACAATTGAGAAGAAGGAAGAGTTAAAGAATATTAACTCCACAAAATGGTAAAGCCCTAATATATGCAGAAGGGACAACAGGACTGTAATTGCAGACTGCCTACTGTGCCTAGACGCCTCCTAACCTTCCAAATCTTTAATACTAGTTCACGTTGTTATCCAATATTTGTTCTCCACTTACCCATACGGTGCAGCACCAACAGTCCTGGAATGCCCAAAGACCAACTACACCAGCTTTGGGTGAAGTGGTCTAGAGTTCTGACTGTTGGTATACGATACTCCTTCAGCAGTATCAGGTGCAACTTAGCATTAGATAGAGAGAGACCAGTGGTCAGTGTCAGAATGGAACAAAGGTTGTTCTCCTATAATGATAGTTGCGTTCTTGTGTGCTCTTGTGCTATGGAAAATCACATTATAGGAAAACTGAAATATAGAGAGGAAAAAATGTACTGTATATAAGAAAATTCACATTATCCAAATAGCATCCCTATTCAATTGTATTACGGTCAATTTATGTTAAAGAACTACATATAATAGCAGAAATACCTGTACTACAGGAACACCAGTTTGAAGCAAGCTGCATGAACCACACAACCATAACCAAGGATGCTTAATCGGACATTATTTTAAGCTGGCATTCCAAGATTCTGAGGGGATGCTGCATGGCTATTGGATAATCAATTAAACAGTGGTGCAATTGGGATCCACAGCTGAGCATACAATATTCCAACAAACTGTTTTGAAGTGGAACAGGAGCATGTCCTGGCCAATATTTATCCCTCAATGAACACCACTGGGGAAAAAAAGAAAATCAGATCTGATCACTTATTTCATTACTGACAGCAGGAGCTTACTGTATGCAAACTGGCTACTGCATGTCCCACTTTATAGCCGTGACTGCACCTCAGAAGTACCTACCTGGCTGCTTTGGGTTGTCTACGAAGAGAACAATACAAGGGTAAGCCTCTTCCTCTAGCTGTGCTGCAAAGGCGAACACTTTCTCATTTCCAATCTCTGGGGCATCTTCCAAAAGCTCCCAGGTTTGGGTATAAAGTGGGGAGGTACAAAGAAAGCCCTTCTGCATTCTGCCCAAGTCTCAAACACATCAGTGCAGTGTTATTTAATCTCCTCTGACAACCATTCTATGGTCTCTCATTAGGAGAGTGACAACTGAGTGACAAGTCTAGGGCAGTTTCGTGCTGTGGGCCCTTGTCGTTCATCTCAACCCCTTACAGTTGGTGGACTTTTGCTCCAATCTAAACTGGAACTGAAGCTGGGTATCATAGATGACAGGCTGGTCACTTTAACCCGTGAGAGGCTCAGTTAATAAAAACATACTTGTAAGCCTGATAAAAGCCTAGCACCAGCACCAGCTCCATTTCATCAGGGCACAAGTGATTCAAAATTGTGCTAGATCGCAGGAACCAAATATGATCCTGGCGGCAAACTCTGCATCTTTTACAAATGGCCCTTTGTGCATAGGGGATGAGGAAGGGATGACCCACTTTTCATTGCAGCTAGGTCTACTTTAATTCCACACAGACAGTGCAAGAAAGACAGCTAATAAAGTATTTAACATCTGCTAGGAATACTGTCTAACAGTTACCATCCAACATGCTGACAGCAGCACTTTTAACCCATCCCCCTCAACTTCTCATCAAGCCAGTTTTTTTTCTTCCCCCAGCAGGATTAGCAATTATAGAACGACTTTTTTTTTGTCTAGTGGTGGTGATAGTGGTGGGGCAGGGGTGAGGGGGCCCGAGGAGTGCAGTCAAGGTCCAAGGAGAATTAAAATCTGGATTTGAAACACCTTGTAGTCTGCAGACTGCATCATGAACTTGGAGATCCATCCCACAAACCATCTACCGAGGGCGAACATCATTTTACAATAACAAATCCTACCTGTGCATCTACACGGAGCACAGAGTTTGGGTGGGTGGAGAAGAGAATGGGCATGGTGTCAGGCACTAGAGGTTTCTCTACCGTTGGAGTGCTGAGACTAGGAACATGGCTGCCGCACAAACTGGTTATTGGAAGGTAAAGGAGGAAATGCTTCCGAATAAGTAATAGTCCTGCATATTTCTAAATACACAGGGCACAGGCTGATACAAAAAGAAGCTAAATACATCATAACATGATAAGATTTGTAGCTCAGGTTGAGGTTCTGGATGTGAGTTTGCTCGCTGAGCTGGAAGGTTCGTTTTCAGACATTTCATCACCATTCTAGGTAACATCATCAGTGAGCCTCCGACGAAGCGCTGGTGTTATGTCCCGCTTTCTATTTATCTGGTTAGGTTTCCTTGGGTTGGTGATGTCATTTCCTGTTCTTTTTCTCAGGGGGATGGTAGATTGGCTCCAAATCAATGTGTTTGATGATGGAGTTCCGGTTGGAATGCCATGCTTCTAGGAATTCTCGTGTGTGTCTCTGTTTGGGACAACACATCCATCCTAGGACAAGCCAAACGGAGACACACACGAGAATTCCTAGAAGCATGGCATTCCAACCAGAACTCCATCATCAAACACATTGGCTCCAAATCAATCTACCATCCCCCTGAGAAAAAGAACAGGAAATGACATCACCAACCCAAGGAAACCTAACCAGATAAATAGAAAGCGGGACATAACACCAGCGCTTCGTCGGAGGCTCACTCATGATGTTACCTAGAATGGTGATGAAACTTCTGAAAATGAACCTTCCAGCTCAGCGAGCAAACTCACATCCAGAGCATCATAACATTTCTGCTTAATACTGGTGTGAATGAACCTCATCTGCATCAACAGCAGTGTGCATGTGTGTCTCGGAAGCATAGAATCATGACGAGGCAAAAACTGATACCAAGTCAAAAGGAGACGAAACATCGGGTGGTGACCAAAGCGGAGTGACAGATCATTTAAGAAGGAGTTTCTTAAAAGGAAGGTGAAGTGGAAAAGGAAGGGTGAGGTCAGGAAAGTATTCTGGAACTTGGGGTCTAGGTGGCTGAAGGCACTGCCACCAGAGGTTGAGTAGAAGCTAGTGATAGACAACAGGCCTGAGCTGGAGGAACACTGCATGGTTACAGAGCTTTAGTTTACAGAAAAAAAGGTTGAATGAGGCCATGGATACAACAGAATACAAGGAAGACAATTCTAAAGTTCAATGAGTCGATGGACTGGAGTCAATATAGGTCAGTGGGCATACAGGTGATAAGTGAAGTAATACTTGGGTATGGATCAGTGTACAAACAACAGAAAATAACGTGTAGAGTTGGATGAACACAGCAGGCCAAACAGCATCAGAGGGGCTGGAAGGCTGATGTTTTGGGCCTATGAAGGTAGAAGTAAATGGTCCCAATGATGGCTAGTGACGGCACGGATGGATCCTTCCTCAACTGCACCAACTTATTCACCTGTTGCAATTATGAAAAATCCTGATCTCAGTTCATCACCAGGACTGGCTGATTTCCATTTGCTTTACACCCCTTCTGCCACTATCCTCATCCAGACCTTCATTTTAGATGGTAGCCTTGCCTTGTCCCATCAGTGCAATCCTTGCCAGCACCATGTGATCACTTCCACGCTACTCCAGGAAACCAGATATTTCCTATTCCTCAACAACACTGCAGGGATAATACTCCTGGCTTCTCTGTATGTTCAACAGCATTATTTTCCCAATCCCTTCAAAAAGTAACTTCAAGACTTGTCTTTTCGACTATTCCCTGAATTTCTAACCCCTAACTTCATTTCAAAAGGTGGAATCCATTCAAAAGCTTCTATTGCTTTCTCAGCCTCATGACAGCAACTAATGAATGGTCAATCGCTGTGCTGGCACTATTTTCCAGGGTTCATTCTGACTGATCAGTCACAGCCAGACTTGATGTGCCTTCCTCAAACAGGACAAGTTGCCAATCCTGACCATGTAGATCAACACAGCTCTAAAGACAATGCACTAAAGCTGTCGTGTTCTACACATAGAATGCGCTGTAGCAAATTGCCAAAGCTTCCTTAACAGCACCTCCCAAAAACCAGCATTTTTGGGAGAACAAGGTAAGCAAATTCATTTGCTCAAGGCCATGTAAACCTCCATTAGAAGTAGGCAATAGTGATTAGTAGGGAACGATCTTCAGCTCAAGTGGTGGTTGGTGGTGGTAATGGTGCTGTGGAAGGGAATAGACATTTGAAGGCAAAGAGGGGAAGAGACAAGGCAGCAAATTAGCATCAGTAATCCCATCTGTGTTACCCGTCCAGAATCTTTGGACCCTGTGGTTAATTATATCACATCATTTCTTGCCCTGGCTGTTACTGAGTAATTCAAAAGTTAGATCATTTAGCCTATATAGATCATTAACTCTTGCCCACTCAGCCAGGGGAATAGAATGTTCGGAAGCCAGAAAGAAATCTGGGTACAAAAAAAATGGGAGCTACCTTGCAGTATTTAATCAAAGGCAGAAAATGTTTTAAGTGTGATTACTGACCACTCATCAAATCCAGGTCATGAGGTACATTGCAAGGGCATTCAATCCAATCAAATTTCAGGCCATTTTAGATCCTTGATTGATAAGAACTGATTTGGAATACTGAGTAGCTCAGAATTTACCACCTTCTGAAGAGCACTGAGACACTGGCACAAGTTCAGGCCAATGTAGCACATTGACTCAGATGCCGAGGGAAAAACTCCAGATTGCAAAGACAAGTGCCAGAATGGAACTTGTTTTTACTGGATTGAAAAAGAGAGGCCTGGCCCTTGCTTAGTGCATTGAACTGTCTGGTGTTGTATGAGGCATACAAATCAGATGATCCCGTGATCAATTCCCAGTCTGTGTTGAAACCAATGATATTATCTGTACTAGCATTATGAACACTATTGTTTTCAGCACCCTACTTCAGCTGAGAGACATGGTTAACTATTCATGCATCCTGGTAAGAGAAGTCGTACATAGCCTTTCTTTAAAAAAAGAAAACTTTCACATTACCTGGCTTTCTTCGATAGTTGAATCGGATTGATGCTTTAACGCATTTTTGAGAACTAGGTATCCCTGGCAAGTCAGGAACCTCTCAAATTGCTCTTTAATAAGGTGATGGTAGCTCATTTTGAACTGCTGTAATCTGTGACTCAATGTTATTCCTTACATGCCCCAGGTCAGTGAGAAAGATTTGGTTGGGAGCTTGGAGTTGCTGATGTTCTCATCGACCTACTGCCGTTGTCCTTTGACTTGGTAAACATGATGTAGCAGTGCTGGTGTTGGACTGGGATGGACAAAGTCAGAAGTTACAACATCAGGTTATGGTCCAAGTGGATTATTTGAAATCACAAGCTTTCGGAGCACTGCTCCTTCGTCAGGTGAAGTCATAATTGCCAGACCAGAGGGCAGCACGGTGGTCCAGTGCTGCCTCAACATCAGGGACTCAGGTTTGGTTTGATTCAATCCTTGTCGACTGTTTGTGTGGAGTTCTCTGTGTGGCGGGGGGGCGGGGGGGGGGGGGGGGGGGGGGGGTAGGGCTTCCTCTCTGTCCAAAGACGCGCAGGTTAGGCACACTAAATTGCCCTGTAACATCCTGGGACGTGCAGGCTAGGTGGCCTTTCCATGGGAAATGCAGGGTTGCAGGGTCAAGGTAGGGGACTGGGTCTGGATGGGATGCTCTTAAGAGGGTCCACGTGGCCTGCTTCCACAGTGTAATGATTCTATGACCTAGTGAGTTTTTCCGGCAATTGGTTTTATTTTTCTGATTTCCAGCATCAGTTAGCTTTTTCCCTAACAGTGCAGAACTTCGTCAGCACTGCACAGCAAGGTCAATCCACATTAGGTGCTGAAGGCACCACAACAACATTTAAACCCATGATTTTCATAGAATACCTACAGTGTGGAATCCATTCAGCCTGGTCCCTAGTGCTGTGAGGCAGCAGTGCTAACCACCTGAGCCACTGTGCCACCCCATGGAGGACAATGCCAACTGAGCCAACTTGGAACTCCAGGGGTACAACTGATCAAAAACATTGTACAACTTCTATAACATTTTCAGCATGCAAGTGTTATTTGGAAGGGGCAGCACTTGGTATTGTGGTTTGCAATGTTAACTGGATTTCCAGGGGTTGGACTAATCACTTTGGGGATCACAAGGTAATTTGAAAATATTTACTTTCATGGTATTGTCATCCAAGGTTACTCTACTTCTCAGGAAATAAAACTGTTGGTTAGAATCCACTGCAGTGCAGACTTTGCACATCTGGTGCAAGGAGGTGGCCAGAAAAGTCAAATAAGTCCTCCTTCTGTTGCCTATTCTTTTTATTTTCTCATTCTTTAAACATTATTTCCCATTGAGTCAAAGGTATTAATGAAAGGCTAACAACTAGGAAATAAAGCAATCCAATATCTTCTGAATAGTAATATTGACACTTGGCCTTGATTTGTTGTGTGAACATAAAAATCGAAGCCAAACTGGCTGTGCAAACAGGTTAATGGTTGCATACTTTGGCCTGCATATGAGAACAGGTTTCACAGCAAGCTTTGTGGTGCTACAGAAGGGCCCGATTTTATTTACTCAAACATGTGATACAGCAAGCAGGCTGGTGATGAGAAAACAGTTTTGCCAGGAATTGATGATTAAAGAAATGAAACATTTTAAAACACAACAAATAAGCTCATCAACAAGCTCAAACAGTGGACAGAGCCTGCAGAACTTCATTATGTTTAGCGAATTCAATAGTGTGTTAAAACTTAGGAAATTAATTCAAGCCAATAAATTTAAAAGGTCCACATGTGAACTGCAAATTTCTTTACTCGTACTATCTTCCTATGCAAACATGGTCGAGAATAGTCCCCGTGAATGGCTCACCATTCAATTAGATTATGGTCAACTTGCAAATCAAATACATTTACCTAGCACCATTTCATATTCACATGCCCTTAACAAAAGCTTGAGGGGGGAGAGAATTGCAGATGCAAGAAATAATATGCCTAAAAGAGCGGGCAGTGATTAGTCCACGCTGTTAAACATCCAGTCAGTGGCTTCATTACAGGCAGGAAGGGGAGGTGGACAAGGTAAGGAAAAGTAGAACATCTCAAAAAAGATTGCAGCTTGATTGACAGTGGTCATAACTCAATCTGTACAGCCATAAAACATTTACCCACTCAGTTTGAGTTAAATTCAAGCCAACATTTCCGGAGGTAAATTGGCAATGTATTAAATTATTGCACCCTACAGTGGCCTAATTTTGCCAACAAATACGCTGAATATGCAAAGCTCCAAATTCTGCCTGATGAAAGAACTACAACTGTTATTTGAAATGGATGGCCTTGACAGATTATTGTATATAATGCACAGAGAAGAACACAATGATAAAGGACAGCAATGGACTTTAAAAGGTTTTAATTCTAGGGAAATGGAGGTCAATGGAAGAGATGGCATTTTCTGCCCTTCTCTGGTTGTCCTGGAATCTTGTTCATGAACAACAGCAGTCCATGTGGTGAATGTACGACCAGAGTACTTGCAGGGAGAGAGTTCAGGATTCTGACCAGTCAATGAAGGAACACACTGTGCTGTAGCATTTAAGTCTAACCATAAAGGACAAAGAACACTTTTGGACTGCCCTTTTCATAGATACTTCTGGAGGGTGCAAGTCAAACACTACATAAACAACATACTGAAAAGCGCAAAGTTAATTAAGTTGAAGGCTCTTAAGACATGGAAGACTAACAAGGAACAGTGCAGGGCAGAGGGGTCATTCGAATTATGTTCTAACTCAGCTAGTGTTAAATTGAGCTGATATTATGAAAATGAATTAATATGGGCAATGTCTGTACTGTGTCTATATACCAAGAGTGAATTCTTAAATACAGTCAAACCCTGTTGTTTATTAAACTTTAACACTACACACTCAAACAATAATCAAGATTATCAAGGATATTTTGCTGCAACAGAAACAAACCACGTCATTCCATCATTTACCACAGAAATAAACCACGTCATTCCATCATTTACCACCTTCCTTTGTCAACATACAACCCATAGTTAGGATCTTACTCCAATTAAATGTTTTGAGCTGTATTTCATCCGAAAGGTTCTAGCATTCATTAACTTGGTATCCACTCTATTCTGACGTTTAATGGTCTTGGGTCATAGGGCAAAGAGTTTTAGGGTGAGTCTTGCATAAAGGAGGCTGTTCTATCAAAACAATGATATGGAGTCTGCAGTTTAAAGTGACTAACTATAAAATGTATGCCAAAATTGACCTAAGAGAATGCCGCAAATTTTTGGTATGGATATATATTCAATGTTTTTGCAATTGTTCAACTTTAGCTTTTTTTAAAATTACAGAAGATTCTAAAATGGAATAAATAATTAAACAAATACATGCAATCTTATTGTTGATGTAGATTTAATCTTTCAATCTGAACCTCCAACACTGGAGAAATATCTGTTTGCACTGAACAAATAACAAGGTACTTCCCCAAATGAATCTGCTAATAAGCATTCAGCTGGGATCAAGCCACTAACAGGACGAATGGCTGTTTGTCTCCTCCCTTCTCTCTCTGGGAAGGTACAGCCTGGTAAATGCACAAATTGTATTGTTCACTCATTTAGATAGACTGAGAAATCACTGGCACCCAGGCCCAGGATGGGGCAGGTTATATAGGAGACTATTTCCAACAAATGAGTGGTCTAGAATGAGGGGACAAAAAGGCACAAGATTAAATGCAAGAGATTTGGTACAAAGACTTTTCTCTTCATGCAGAGGATTGCGGGTGTGGAAAGCAGAACCAGAGTTAGTGACTATAGCAAAGACCACATTAAAGTTTAATAAGCTGGATCAATAATTCAACACAAAAGTAGGAGAGAGAGAGATACAGAAGCCAGTCAGAAATGTAGCATTAGGACAAAATCTTAGGAGGAGGATAAAGTCCAGTTGGGCTGAATGGGCTGTTTCTCTTGCAATGAGGGGTAAGGGAGCTCCTGAAGTGGGTTCATGCATTGCTTTGGGTCCTGGCACTGCCTAACTTTTCAGGCAAAATTTTAAAAAAAAATCAGAAATTGGGATACTTCTATATGGCATGCTGCTGTTGTCTCTTGCTAGTCAGTTTATAAAAAAGCAGGCTCGCCCACGCTGCCCTCTAGCCGTCACATATCTCCCCACAAAAACACATCTTATTCAGCCCTCTCCAGAAAGCCCAAAAGACCACCGGAATCTCTTCACATCTAGTATGCGATGACTCAACTGCCCGTAATTGCCCCAAGGGCTGTTAATAAATGCTGGCCTGGCCAGCGATGCTAATATTCTATGAATATTCTATTAAAAATGCACGTCTGACCTAATGTAGGATTCAAAGTCAAAGCAATGAGACATTAAAAGCTTCACTGGCTTACAAAAAAGCAATTGCAAAAGATCTTGTCAATACTTTAGATGCCCAAAAGGTGACAAAATGTCCCACGTAAATGCAAATTCTTTCAGCTAAAACTGAATGCCAGTAGTTAACAGTTTAAGGATATGGAGTAGGCCATTTAGAATTGGTGAAGACAAATTTCTTTACCCAGTGAGTTGTGAGCCTATGAAATTGTCTGCCACAGAAAGCAGTTGAGGCCTGAACATTAAATGATTTTAAAGGAGTTAAATATAGCTCTCAGAGTTAAAGGGATCAGAGGGTATGGGGAGGACATGGGAACAGGGTACTGACATGAATCACATTTAAGTACACTGGAAGGGTCAAATGGCCTAATCCTGCCCTTTTTTAAATGTTTCTACTGTAAAGTACCACAGGGGCACTTGGAAATGCTGCTGACCTCACATGGCCCATTCACACTACTTTTACTTTGCAGACTCCATTTTTGTACAGGGCATTTTTGGTGCTATGGGAACAGTACAAGCATAAGCAAAGTAAAAGCAAAATATTGCAGATTTTTACATTCATTTCATGGGAAGTGGGTGGGTCTGCATTTATTGTGCATCTCTAGTCTTCTCTGGAGAAGCTGGCAGTCAGCTTCCTGCTTTAAATTCTGCAGTCTCGATCTCCATGTGGAAACCCAAAATAAAAACAAAGCGCTGGAGAAACTCAGCGGGTCTGGTAGCTTCTGTGGAGGGAAAAAAAACAAGTTAACATTTTGAGCCTGGTCTGACTTTGTCAGAACAGTTTCAGGGTCACATAAGTGAATACACTTAATGTACCAATATGTTACTTGTGGTATCAAGGTGTAGAGCTGGACAAACACAGCAGGACAAACAGCAGAGAAGCAGGAAGGCTGACATTTCAGGCCTACACCCTTCTTCTTCAGAAACTTTTCCTGAAGGGTGTAGGCCCGAAATGTCAGCCTTCCTGCTTCTCCGATGCTGTCTGGCCTGCTGTGTTCATCCAGCTCTACACCTTGTTATCTCAGATTCTCCAGCATCTGCAGTTTCTACTATTTGTTACTTGTGGTGTATGGATTTCCATGATTTGTGGAAATCCTCTTAGTGAAGAATCAGGTCATGTGGCCCAGAGTATTATGGGCCATGATAATAAAATGAACACAGCAGGCCAAGCAGCATCTCAGGAGCACAAAAGCTGACGTTTCGGGCCTAGACCCTTCATCAGAGAGGGGGCTTGTCAGAGATAATGGGAACTGCAGATGCTGGATGAATGAAGGGTCTAGGCCCAAAACGTCAGCTTTTGTGCTCCTGAGATGCTGCTTGGCCTGCTGTGTTCATCCAGCCTCACATTTTATTATCTTGGATTCTCCAGCATCTGCAGTTCCCATTATCTCTATGTATGGGCCATGTGAGTTTACGCCCACCCTCAACTTTCAACCCTGTCAACATATCTTTTATCTTTCCTTCATGTTTTTCTGTTTACATAAGCTACCTCATCTCACTAGACCCATTATAATAGTGAACGTGTATAAAAACTACATCACTGGTCATAAAGCATTATAAGAAATCCTGATAGAAGCTACAAATATACAACTTCTACTTGATGAAATTCACTGGGCAAAATCTTAATCTTCCAGAAAGGGAAACATTATTAAAGAGTGCTTAATCTTTAAATAAAGTTCAACACAACTCACATTGTGCAAAATGTTCAATGCTGGGTATTGAAAAATAATTAGCTTGAGAGCAGTCAAGTACAATTCCACACATTTCAAAAAACTCAGAACAATATTTGTTTTCCTATTAATTTCTCTTTACGGTCTGGTGACTGAAACCTTTCAAAAACTAATTGTTTATTGCCATCACACTTATTTGTCACATGGCAGTGGAAAGAAATTCAATAGAAACTTGCAAAGAGATGCTGGGTAGATTCCTGAAAACAACAGGAACCATTTGCAGGATTAGAGATAAAGCAAAGGATTATAGACCTAATTAGCTTGTTCACCACTGACGTGGTGGACTGGAAGTTCTCCTTCACTGTTGGGAAGATTAAAAAAATTACAATATTGCCATACTGATGTTGTTCATAGTCGCAACTAAATACTGAATCCACCTTCAGAGATTAAAGGCAAAAGAGGAAAGGCAAACAAAGGCACGTAGTAGCTACTGCTGTTGGTTAGGTTTAGACTAACTGCAAAGTAAATGCATGGCTAAAGTGCAGTTTTTCATATGGCTCAACAAAACAAGTTGATAATCCAACAGTACACTCTGGTTTGATAGCTTAACATGTCAACTCCTTCCACATAACAGTTGAGCATGTCTAGCTCGATAGCTACAGACATGTTTCCCTCAACTTTGTAACTATTTCATTGTAATTTTCACTTTCTGCAGGCAGCAATTCACACCTAATTTTCAACTGTTTTCAATTTAATTTGCCATTGTTTTTCATCATGGATCTTGTAGTTGCAAGTGGTGATCTCAATTCGGTGTTATTCAGTCTAAAGTGTTCACTTCAAATACAATCAAAACCTGGAAAGACAGAATCTGTAGCACTTGTAATTTTAAGAGCACATTTTATATGCAGTGAAAGCGCTATCATTTGTATTTAACAGGTACCATAGATATACTGGAGCCCACGAACTTTACCATTAGACAAGTCTCTCCATGAAAACACTGTTAATGAGGAATGGATTATAGTTGTAATTGGTTATAGCAGGAATAGATTATGTAGAAGCAAATGTTCTTTGACTAATGAATTGTCCTTCAGAATGTGCAGTGTATCCATATAGGATTCCTTCTTGTGGCTCTATTCCCTATCCTAATAGGAAGGATGCTTCATCATAACTCAAACTCACAATTAGGAGCGTCTCCTCTCACAGCATCACTGTTCCTTGTTTTTCATCTTCCCAGAATTATGTCAATTCCTAAAGAGTTGCTGTGCAGTGCCATTCTCACAGGAATAGCAACTCTTTGCTTTAGTTCTACTTGTCCTGGTCACCTGGACAAGAATCTATAGACTACTTGCAGGAAATCACAACAAATCCAACACTGCTCCTTTCCAGAGCTCAGAAAGGAGGGGGACCTCACCAGGTTATGAGAAAGTCCACTGAAGCAGAGGGCTTTCTATTCTCAAAAGGAGCTCACTTTAATTCACTTCGTACTGTTCAACATGTCAATCAGAGCTCAGCACCAATCTGTCAGAAGTCAACTGTTTTTAAATACAGTAACTGGCAACAGCACCAAAGTGGCAGCCCTTATGAGGAAGAAGTTATAGTTAGGTCCTCTATGAACTTCATAAACACGAGCCGCTGCCAACATTTACTAATCAGCAGTACTGCAAACCCAGTAGGCATGTCACATTTAATATAAGGACAAAGATAGCTCCAAGGTTAAATATACTTCGCCATGTGGTACTTCACTAAACAGAGAAGGATGGTGTCACCTTCAAACCCACAATTTGTACAGTGTCTGATTTGGCTCACATGGCCCAGAGGTTCGTGTAGATCTCAAAATGTACTCTAGACTGAAGAATTTGAATTAAAGCTAATATTTCAGCTTGTTACTGAGTTCTGTCCTTCAGATGAGACATTGAACAGAGGTCCTGTCTGGCTGGATAGGAAAGAATCCAGGGAGTATAATGAAGAACTGCAGAGGAGTTCTGTCCTCAGTCCTGATCATTATTACTCCCATGCCCCCAATTAACTAACATCACTGAAACCAATTATGAGGTCAGTAGTGGAACAGGCCGAATGGTCTACTCCTGCTCCTGTATTGGTACCACACTACTGTCTGAGTGACAGACGAATAAGACAGTGTGAAATCTGCAAAACAAGCAACACTAAACACTAAAGCCTTTTAACTGCCAAGTGGTTAAAGTCTGAAACATGCTGTATGGGAGTGTGGTGGGTGCAAACTGAATTGAGGCATTCAAAAAAGAATTCAATTGATTTTTGAAAAGAATGTTATGGGAGAATGACATTAGGTGATTTCCTCAAAGTTAGTAAAGGCAATGGGCTTCTGTGCCAAAATAACGGATTCAGTAAGCTTGCAGTGCTGGAATGTTTCCGACATTACAATAGTGACTATACTTCAAAAGTATTTCATGAGGAGATAGGGAGAGCAGGGAGATGTGCCACATTGCAGTCAATACACAGAACAAAGTTACATATAACACAAAGGATAATTAAAGATTTTTAAGTGCCCTCAGCAACTGAGTCTGAAAAAGAGCTGCTCTGTTTGCTCTAGGAATGGAGCTCAGTGGCATTAACTTGGTTTGACGGAGCAGGGTGTGGACAGAAAAGATTCAAAACATCTGCTGTGTACAACAATTACATTGCAGTTCACAACTGTGATGTGTTTCTCTTAACATTTCACCTCGATTTTCATAGTATTACCGCCTCCAGAAGTTGATACAGGCGCTCTTGTAATAATGTGCAATTTGTTTATTTGAGTAATCCAATCAGAGCCTGTAGAGTAGTGCCCCAATTCAGATCAGCTAGAGGGGGAGGGTAAAGCTCAACCATTTCCCCACACAGTCAGCAGCCAGTGATCCCCAGTAGTGTTTAAGTTGTTCATGCGGTGAAGGGAGGACGAGTCTAAACTATGAAGCCTTATATTTGAACGCAACACATTTCAGGTGAACGGCTGCCAGTTCATGTGGAAATCATAATAAATAAATCACCTGTAATAAAGTCTGCTGGCAGTGGAGGTCAAACAGGAGAGAAATATTAAAAAGCAAGTGAAACATGAAGCAGAATGAGAGTTTGGGATGTCAGTCATTGTTTCATTTGGAAGCTGAAGGGTGTGTGAATGCTAAACGTTTGTTTTTTTTAAAAACATGGGATACTTGGAAAAGTTTTGTAAGTTTAACAACCTAGCCTGTTAAATGAACTGGTGTAGGTGGAAAGCCTACGTTTGATCTGAATGCTTCGCAAGAATTCTTCTCCCTCACCAAACTCAACATCCCACCCTGCCCGTGTTAAATCATGCTGCCTGTTTTTTTTTGGGGGGGGGGGTTGCAGAGAAGATACACAGACCAAAAAAAGGCAGCTGTTAACAACGGATTTCAAATTGGACACAGTAATTACAAACAGGGTCAGGATGGAAAGAGAGATGATGTCAGAGTGTAAAGTAGACAAGACCAAACGTGATATAAGGCACAAAAATGGGGTCATTTAAGAGGCTGCTGGACATGCATATGGTCACAGAAATTTGAGGGTGCATACACGAGGATCAATGGTTGGCACAACATCGTGGGCTGAAGGGCCTGTTCTGTGCTGTAATGTTCTATGTTCTAAAAAGAAAGTTAAATTAATTTTCTAGCAGCATCTGAAAAAGATGGAGGTCACAAGAATCAACTTGTTATTGTGGGACCGGGGCGAGGACAGAAAGGTTCAAAGCCCACCACCAAACATCTACTGCCTAGATCAGTTGCATCCTAGCTCACAGCTATGCTGCATTTCTCTCACTCAATATATACTTTCACACCACCACCATTCAAATGAAGATGTCATTTTATGTTTCTAGCCTGCATTAACTTTGTACAATAAACGTTGAAGTTTAGGTCAATTCCAATCTCCTACCCCCACAATTGATTCTTAAGAGAAACAGTCTCATTGGTTACTGCCCATAAGACAGGTACTTTATGCCAGGTCACGGCCACTACAGATGGGTACTGAGGGGACACATGTTGGAAGCTTCGCAGTCCTTATGAGGCCTACAAGTATGTTCTTCACCAGCTACGCCTAACCATACGCCCCTCAGACTAGAGTAGCCTCAAACAATTCTGAACTCCTAGCTCCTCACACATCTTTCATCCAACCTAGCCCTTGATCCTAACTTCAGATTCACTCTTTCAGCAAGCAAATTTTACCTGTACATCTTAACATTCACTCATTCAATTCTCCCCATCAAATCTCATGAATGTCCTCAATTACAATGCTTGTTGGCATTAATGTGTCTTTCAGTCAGCATAAACCTTCAGAGCTATCACCATTCCTTTTCTTGGCAGGCCACTCAAAGCCACACCCTACTCTACAATCATCATCCCAACACAAAGCTTTACTGCCTCAAAAATATTCTCCCAATATTCTGTTCTTTTTGAACATCCAATGAACTAAAGGTAGCTATTTAGGGCCCAGCAAAGTCTTGCATACAGTAATATAATATCCACATGTGTTTTGGTGATTTTGGCAAAGGGATAGATATTGGCAAGAGAGAGAACTCCCATATGCTCGTTTATACTTTTTAAAATATCCAACGGCGTGCAAAGGAGCCCCAGTTTAACATTCCATTAGAGACAGAACCCCTCTGACAGTGGAGTGACAGTTCATGTTTTGTACTTGAACCCCTTGATTGGACTTGAAACCTCAATCTCTGATTGAAGGTGAGGGGGCTATGGCCTAGCTTTTCATTTATAAGGTGGGCCTTGCCATTTCAGCATTTAATTAACCAATTAACCATTTAAGGCAGGGAGGAAGTGATAAGGTAAGGGAACCGTGGTTTACTAAAAAAACGCTTTGCCTGCAATGGTAGTAGATTCGCCAACTTTAGGTACATTTAAGTCATCATTGAATAAGCATACGGATGTACATGGAATAGTGTAGGTTAGATGGGCTTGAGATCGGTATGACAGGTCGGCACAACATCGAGGGCCGAAGTGCCTGTACTGTGCTGTAATGTTCCATGTTCTGCATATCTCTTGTTAAGCCGAAGAGGGAGGTTTGTGACTTTGAGACGAGATGATTCAGATGAGGCAATGGAGAGTTTCGGATTAGCTAGGAAGGATTTAAACAGACAGTTAAGAAGAGCAAGGAGGGGACATGAGCAGACATTAGCAGGTAGAATAAAGGAGAACCCTAAAACTTTCTATAGGTATGTGAGGAATAAGAGGATGACTAGGGTAGGAATAGAGCCAAAGACAGAAGTGGGAAGTTGTGTGGGGACCCTGTGGAGATTGGAGAAGTGCTAAATGATTATTTCTCATGTGTTTTCACTCAGGAAAAGGAGAAGACGGGCTATTAGAATGGAAAGGATTGAGGTTAGTAAGGAGGTGGTGTTATCAATTCTAGAAGGTGTGAAGGTAGGTAGATCCCCTGGGTCGGATGGAATTTTTCCGAGGATTCTCTGGGAAGCTAGGGAGGAGATGGCACAGCCTTTGGCCTTGATCTTAGAGTCATCATTGTCTACAGGTTTAGTACCAGAGGACTGAAGGATTGCTAATGTTCTGCCCTTGTTCAAGAAGGGCAGTAGAGATGACCCTGGTAATTATAGATCAGCGAGCCTTACGTCTGTTGTAGGAAACGTTTTGTAAAGGATTATAAGAGATAGGATTTATAATCATCTAGCAAGCAACAAGTTGATTGGAGATAGTCAACATGGATTGGTCAAGGGCAGGTTGTGTCTCACAAACCCAAGTTTTTTTGGAGAAGGTGACCAAGTATGTGGATGAAGGTAGGGCAGTTGACGTGGTATACATGGGCTTCAGTAAAGCCTTTGATAAGGTTTCACATGGCAGGCTATTGGAGAAAGCGTGGAGGCATGGGATTGAGGGAGATTTAGCAGTGTGGATTAGAAAGTGGCTTTCTGTAAGAAGGCAGCAAGTGGTGGTTGATGGAAAATATTCAGCCTGGAGTCCAGTTGCTAGTGGTGTGCCTCAGGGATCTGTTTTGGAACCACTGCTGTTTGGTATTTTCATAAATGACTTGGACGCAGGCATAGGTGGATGGGTTAGTAAGTTTGCAGATGACACTAAAGTCGGTGGAGTGGTGGACAGTGTGGAAGAATGTTGCAGGGAGACTTGGATACACTACAGAATTGGGCTGAAAGGTAGCAAATGGAGTTCAATGCGGATAAATGGGAGGTGGTTCACTTTGGGAAGAATAACAGGAAGGCAGAATACTGGGTCAATGGAAAGATTCTTCATAGTGTGGATGTGCAGAGGGATCTTGGCGTCCATGTACATAGATCCCTGAAAGTTGCCACTAAGGTTGATAGTGCTTTTGAGAAGGCTTGTGGTGTGTTAGGTTTCATTGGTAGAGGGATTGAGTGCCAGAGCCGTGATGTCATGCTGCAACTGTACAAAACATTAGTGCGGCCTCACTTGGAATACTGCATACAGTTCTGACCGCTCCACTACAGTAAGGATGTGGAAGCATTGGAAGAGGTGCAGAGGAGATTTACCAGGATGTTGCCTGGTCTGGAGCGAAGGTCTTATGAAGAAAGGCTGAGGGACTTGGGTCTGTTCTTATTGGAGAGAAGGAGGCTAAGCAGGGATTTAATAGAGACATACAAGGCGATCAGAGGATTAGACAGGGTGGACAGTGAGTCCTTTTCAGAGGGTGACAACATCAGCTTGTATGAGGGGGGCATCGCTGCAAATTGAGGGGTGATAGATTTAAGACAGATGTCAGAGGCAGTTTCTTTACTCAGAGTGGTAAGGGCGTGGAACGCTCTGCCTGCCAATGTAGTTAACTCAGTCACATTAGGGGCATTTAAACAGGATAAGCATATGGACAATGACAGGATGGGGTAGGAGGATAGGTTTAGATTAGTTCACAGGTCGGCGCAACATCGAGGGCCGAAGGGCCTGTTCTGCGCTGTATTATTCTATGTTCTATGAGTGCCCAATGGGACAGTGTACTAGAGAGAGGCTGGCAGACCCTAGCAGGCATCAAGAGAGCAGAAAACTGACAGAAGAAAACCAAAGGCAGGTTTAATGAAGATGAACATAGCTACAGCCTTGACTCTTGGCACTGTCGGATAATGCTGCCTTCAGTCACTGGGACTTTCCCCTCTGGCTGCTTTTTATTACACTTCTGATCTAATTTAATTACTCTGCGCCATAAAACCAAGGCTTTATACAGCCTGCAGACACAGGGGAGCATTTGAACAAGTCTTTGACCAGTTTACACAAAGTAAACTCCTAACTATGAGGTCAAACAGCACCAGGTTTCTGAACTATGTAAAATAAAAGGAATGCCAATGAGGTAGGTTTGTTAGATTTTGTCTGATACATGCACATTGGTGAACTGACTGATTGGGAATGCCACATTTAGAGGCAAAATGATGCACCATTAGTGAACTTCAGGTCTTAAGGCTGCCAGCTGTTCAATGTTCTCTTGGGAGAAACTTTGGAGTAAGAATTGGGTGGAGGGTGGTGGTGGCAGTAGTGGACAGGGAAATGGTGCTGGTGGAGGAAAGAAAGAATGGAGTGCACGCACGAGAGCCAGAGCAATTCTATGGTCACTTTGCTATCTGTGCCAATTCATCCAGCCATACAGAGAAACATGGTGGCTGGAGGAGCCTATAAAGACAGGAAAGCAAGGACTAGATGGATTGAGAAATGAACAGAGGTGTTGCTGTTCCTGGAAGTTCTGCTTAAATTTAAATTAGCGGCGGTCTGGAAAACCGGACCTTACTGCATTGGACAGCTTTGAAGCCAGTAGCTTCTGTAAGAAAATATATTCTGCACAATCCAAAAATCCTCAGCTGACTCTCCTCAAATCCATATGTCAGAACAAGAAAAACAAAGTCTTGCCAACTCCTGAATTGTATTTAGTGACAAGAAGAAAGGAGTAATGACCACTCAGCTCAAAAACAACTCAAGTGAATAGAAGCCATACAACATCGCTGGATTTTTAAAATAAAATCCCATAGTTCAAAAGCTGGGTGTCACCAACACATCTGTCCTTTCCTTCCTTGCTCTGGAAAAAAAAATTCAAAAATTGCCTGTTTCACAGGTTAAGCTACAGTCAAAAGGGAAGTCGCACACAGACTTGGCTGGCATTGCAATATAGAGCTTGTTGGATTTCATCATCAGGCCTCAGGAGACTTTTTTTCCCTATGACAGGAAAAACAATCATAAATTAATTCCTTAATGGCCTCTGTATACCTAGTGTACAACCTGGCCATTACACACTCCAGCATAGCTCAAGATAGTGCATTAGAACTACAGATGGACATATTTTGTCCCTCTTCATTCAACCATCCACTCAGAAGGATCCCAATGACTCCCACATTCACCCACAACTGCCAGATTCAGGCTTTTAGCCTCCACTACCCTATCAGGAGGTTTATTCTTCACATTGGTTCAAACAAGTGGAAATTCGCACAGCGTTCACTGGATTTACTGGCACAGTTAGAGTTGGAAATTAGAAGTTAAATGGGGAAAATGGACAAGAGCAAAGTGTGGGATTAATTACATTGAATAGCAGAAACAAATGGCCTGTTAAAACATTGGAGATTAGAGTTCAAATTTGACATTCTACATTAACTATTTATACACCACCAAAAGACCACACAGTACTCTTCAGATACTGAAATAGCCCATGCCCATATGCAACACTAAACAGAGATAACAAAGGTGTAGAGCTGGACGAACACAGCAGGCCAAGCAGCAGAGGAGCAGGAAGGCTGACATTTCGGCCTAGACCCTTCTTCAGAAATTAACTGAGTGTTTGTTCTTTTGGTGGTGTATAAATAGTTAATGTAGAACGTTCAATTTGAACTCTAATCATCAATATTTTAACAGGCCATTTGGTTCTGCTAATCAATCTAATTAATCCCACACTTTGCTCTTGTCCATTTTCCCAGTTAATTTCTGACGGAGGGTCTAGGCCTGAAACATCAGCCTTCTTGCTCCTCTGATGCTGCTTGGCCTGCTGTGTTCATCCAGCTCCATACCTTGTTATCTGAGATTCTCCAGCATCAGCAGTTCCTACTATCTCTGCAACACTGAACATTCAGGCTTGGGCTTAGAATTGACAAATAACTTTGGATTTCACTTAAGCACCAGGTAATCACCATTTCCAACGACAGCCCATCTCCTGTGGATATTCAATTGCATTACCATCATTGAATTTCCCACTAGCAGCATCCTAAGAGTTCCCATTTACTCGAAATTGAAGTGGAATAGCCAAATAAATACTGTGGCTACAACAGCAGGTCAGAGATCGGGAATTCTGAGGTAACTCATTCCCTGACTCCCCAAATCTACCAACTACAAAGACACAAATAAGGAATGTGATAGAATGCTTCCCATTTGCTTGGATGAGTATAGCTCTAACATCACAAGCAGCTAGACATCATCCAGGTAAAGCAGCCAGATTCCATTCTTCAACTTAAATACTCCCTCCACCACTGAAGTATTGGCAGTGTTTACCACATACAAGATTACTGCCAATTCTCACCAAGGCTCTTTCAACAAAACCATCTAATCCCACAAATTCCTGAGGCCACAGGACAGTGGATGAGAGAGAACAGCACCAGGTACACGTTTCCATCCAAGCTACATATCATCCGGAGTTAGAATTATATTGCTGTTTTGTCACTGTCAGTAGGTCAAAATCCCAGAACTCAAATATTTATCCCAAGGCCTGAAGTGGTTTGAGGCAGAACCCCAGCACTAACCTTTCATGGGTACGAATAATAGAAACTAACTACAAATGCACAGCCAACAACATCCACATCACATGAACTATAAAAACATCGACTTCTCCTTTCAAGATTCAATACCTTTAAATCTTTCCTTTAACTAGAATGCTCAAAGTTGGAAGTTAGCCTCCTGGGTCCTAGCTGCATGGCTAAATTTCTACATTGGTTCTATCCAGCTGATTTTCCCCAATTTTAAAAGTTATTTAGAAGGCAGCATTTTCCATCATTCAAGACATAGTGACTATGAAACTTCTAACAGTTTACCACAATTAGCTGAGCTAGACAGCAAAATGTATTGATCTCAGAAAGCACACATTAATTTTGCCCAAGCCTCCTTTTCCAACAAACAGAAGTGGCTTCAAGGACATCTTTGTCACAAAAGAACAAAATCATCTGATCGGCTCAGCGGCTTACCTTCCTCCTCTTAGCTCACCAGGCCAAATGTCTCCTAGGTTAAGCCCCTGTCCTAGCATGAACCCCCACCCTCGCCCCCAAATTCTCTCCGTGCCCTTACTCCTCCGATTTCCTCCAGCACCACAGCTTACCGAGATATATGCTCCTCCAATTTTGTGAACTCAAACCTCTGAAAGGATTTAAATACACAATTGTCTGTACTCCCATGTACAAAAGGCCCAAGTTCTGAAACTTCTCTACCTCTCCTTCCTCCTTTAAAAAGTGCTACTCAAACTGAGTCCAAGTTTTGGTTACCCATTCTAATATGTTCTAAATGTGCTTTGACGTCAAATTCGCTTGTAATTTTCTTGTAAAGCGTATCCAGTGTTCACATTTATCAGCAAACTTTAAAATAAGTCTGCCTACAAGAAAGTGTTTGTTTGTTTGCATGCTTCATATCTTCAATATGCCTTTTTCCTTTGAGGGAATACGGAGGACGTGTTAAGAGGATACATGGGCTTTTTATAAACCAGCCGAACACTCCTCCTATAAAAGGAGCATATTATGGAATATAGTGACACTCAAATTTTGAAATCCTTAAAGTTGATAACAGTAGGGTTTGATCTTCAGACAGTCTGTTCAGCCCCGAGACTCATCCCATCTTGGCAAGGATATATGACAGCACCATTCCTTCAGCATTTAGGAGTCAAACTGCTGGAACTCCCTACAGGGAAAAAGCACTTTCACCATAGTCGTCTTCAACTTAGGGTGGACCACCATAACCTTTTAAAGGAAACTGAGAAAGGCAATAAGTATATAGACTTCTGGCTATGAATTTTTCACAAACATTACCAATCTTGTGGATAAAAACCAAAAGAACTGTAGATGCTGTCAATCTTGTGGATTGTTTTGTAGGTGAAGACACTGGCAGCTTTGGTACTAATGTTCAGACTCAGAACATGGGATCACAAGGACCAGGCATTTGTGTGCAGTACAGTGGGCTGGCTCATGCCTTTTTAAGCAACCCAAGCACGGCAATGGGGATTTGGGGGGCGGTGGGGGGGTTAGAGAAGAGAGCAGATACAAATGGTGAATTTAAAAATACAAAGCTCATTCATAGCACATAGCAAGAACAAAGTATGGATTTTTCACATTCCAGTGATAAACTGCCCTGATTACATTCGCCTCTCGTGGAATTGTTTAGAAATTCAAAATGTGAGAAAAATTGAAGTAAGTTTGCACAGTTATTAAAATGCAGCAACATCTGCAGCAAGTTAAAGCTCTACATTCTGGCCAGACAGCTGTAAGTCACTGAATAAGGAAGTCTGTTTAGGTTTTCAGCTGGAGCTGCTCAGAATGTAATCCAGATCTTAAGACTACGCGAATCATCTGGAACAACAGGCAGATGCTTCAACTGTCAATTCACAACAAATATTCAAGTTTTCTGGGCAAACTTCACTGTCCAGGAGGAGGATCGGTTCATGCAGTACAGACCACCGAATGAATTCATAAGGCTCAGTGGTGGGATCAAGAATGACACCACTCATTTTGAACAGAGACCAAGAGAATCCAGGTTCCCAGCTGGCCAGTGTTGGTAAGTAGAGGGACAACTGAGCCTCCATTGTGACCGATATGGTTGAGTGCTCCTCGTTAAACAAGCCTTAAATCAGGATTTCCTTTACAGTCATGCAACACAGATACAGACCCTTCGGTCCAACTCATCCATGCCAGCTAAACTAGTCCCATTTTCCTGCGCTTAGCCCATATCCCCTGTAAATCTTTCCTGTTCATGTACCTGTTGAAATGTCTTTTGAATGTTTAATTGTACCCATCTCTACCAAGTTCTGACATCTCATTCCATATAAAAGCCACCCTGAGAAAATGCTGCCCCTCAGGTCCTTTTTAAATCTTTCCCCTCTACTGTTGAACACCCCTATCCTTGGAGAAAAACCATGGCTAATCACTATCTATGCCCCTCATGATTTTATAAATTTTTGCAAGGTCATCCCGCAGCATAATGCTCCAGGGAAAAAAGTGTCTCTGCCTATCCAGCCTCATTATAACTCAAACAGCCCAAGTTCCAGCAACATCCTTGTAAATTTTCTGTATCCTGTCTAGTTAAAGATCTTTCTTACAGCAGGGTGACCAGAATTGAATGCGGTATTCTAAAAGTGGTATCACTGATGCCTCATATAGCCACGACATAACGACTCCAGTACTAAATGCTCTGACTAGCAAAGACAAGCGTGTCAAACTCTTTCATCATACTATCTACCTGAAATGCCACTTTCAAGGAAGTATGAACCTGCACCTATGATTGCTCTGCTCACAACACTCCCCAGGGCTCTACATTAACTGTTAATTAACATTAATTGGGAACAGTTCTTTGGAATTTGTTGACAGGAGGTAGGCACTGCTGATTAGTCCAGCATTTACTACCAATCTTCAAATCTCCTCAAAAAATTCGCTGGATGTGGGCATCACTTAGCCATGCCATTATCCATCTCGAATTGCCCAGACGCAGTTAAGTGTCAACCACATTGTTGAGAGTCTGGAGTCACATATAGACCATATCAGGTAAGGATGGTAGCTGCTTCCCTAAAGGACATTTGTGAACCAGATGGGTCTTTCCAACAATTTGACAACAGATTCATGGTCAGCGTTAAGACTCCAAATCTGATATTTATTGAATTGAAATTCCATCATCTGCTATTACAGGATTCGAACCTAGGTTCCCAGAACATTACCAAGATCTCTTTATCAATAGTCCGGTGATAACGGCACTGGGCCATCACCTCCATCCCCTAGAGGAAGTGTCATATTGCTGTCTTCTTGAACCAGTGGAGCAGGCTCGAGGGGACAAACTGCCTACTCTGTTCCTATTTTTTATTTGCTAGGGTCTAAGCACCACAGGTTTTGCTATTCAGGACACCCACAGTACTGCTTGGAAGGGAATGCAAGAATCCTGTTACAGCAGAAGGAATGGCGATGTAGCTTCAAGTCAGGTTGTGGGGGACTTGGAGGGCAACATGCAAGTGAGTCCCACGCACCTGCTATCACTGCCCCTTCTAGGGTGAGTGTGTGCGCGCATGTGCGTGTGCAAGGGAAGAGGATGCAGGCCTGGAAGGAAACTGGTGAATCACTGCAGTAAATTCTGCAGACAGCACACACTGCTGCTAGGTGGAATTGACAGAGAAAGCAGTGTCAAATGGGCCACATTCTTCTCGATGGTGAATGGAGCTTGACTGTTAACACAGTTCCACCAATCCAGCCAGTGGTCAGCATTCTGTGCAGGCCAAAAAATAATGAATTGTGCACGTTAATACAAGATGGCCGAATGGTGAGCACTGCTGCCTCTCAGCACCAGGGACCCAGGTTCGATTCCAGCCTTGGGCGACTGTGTGTGGAGTTTGCACATTCTCCCTGTGTCCACATGGATGCGCAGCATAGGTTGAGTGGCCATGCTAAACTGTCCATAGTGCCCAGGGATGTGGAGGCTAGGTGGATTAGTCATGGGAAATGCAGGGCTGTGTGGGATGGTCCTGACAGCTAGCACGACTTGTTGGGCCGAATGGCCTGTTTCCGCACTGTGGAGATTCTATGATTCTAAGATGCAAGTTTTTCACACTTAAAATGATCACACACTTAAAATGATCACACACTTAAAATGATCACACACTTAAAATGATCACACACTTAAAATGATCACACACTTAAAATGATCACACACTTAAAATGATCACACACTTAAAATGATCACACACTTAAAATGATCACACACTTAAAATGATCACACACTTAAAATGATCACACACTTAAAATGATCACACACTTAAAATGATCACACACTTAAAATGATCACACACTTAAAATGATCACACACTTAAAATGATCACACACTTAAAATGATCACACACTTAAAATGATCACACACTTAAAATGATCACACACTTAAAATGATCACACACTTAAAATGATCACACACTTAAAATGATCACACACTTAAAATGATCACACACTTAAAATGATCACACACTTAAAATGATCACGCTTGCCTTGTGCAAGTCATTGTCAAACACCATTGGTCTAAGTTCATGCTCCAATCCCTCCCCGTCACTCTACATATTGGACTCGAGTTTTTTTAAAAACAAACATTTGCGGGCTGGTTCAACATGGTACTCAAAACGAAATTGGACGATCATCTTAAACAGTGCGCAGGGTTTATGGGGAGAAAGTGGGGAAATAAATTGCTCATTTGGATAGTTAGACACAATGGACCAAATGGCCTCTTCCTTTACTGTATTATGGCTGCAACTTTATAGATGGTGAAAGCTGAAAAGAAGTGAATGAGCCTTCGCAACTTAGAACACAGCCAGCGTGGAGTTATCGTGCTTTCATATCTAAGGTTACAATGAGTCAGTGAAAGGCAAGAGATAGATGATTACCTTGAGCATCGCATGGGCAGGTAGCACCTCTGATGGGATCTGCATGGTAAAGGCCCGACTAATGTACGCAGAGCCGTCTGGGATGCTGAAGGACGCAGCGGGGGCATCTGGCTCCAGTAGCACTGAATGCATGGAGGCCTCGATCTGGCTGTCCAAGTCTTTGATGATCTGCACTGGCTCATTCTGCCAGTGCACCAGTGCTGCAGCCTCCAGAATCTCCAGTAGTAAGAGAGTCCTCCCCAATTCATGCAGCAGAAGCATTCTCCAAAACCAGAAGGAGCAATTTAAAATAGAACAGAAAAGTATCAAGACAGTGCTGATCGGGTAGTAGCAGCTGCAGAGACAGAAAACCCAACACTGCGGCGATATTCTTATTTTAAAGTCACACCAGCTGCAATCCGATCATTTATCCTCTGTGGCTGGTGTCTGACAACAACCTGCAAATAAACAGGAGAGAGAATGAGTACCTTATTTTTAAGAGAAATTCCTCTGGCAGAGAAGACAAGCACTAGAGAGTTTAATCTTAAAATTAGTACTAAGTTGCTCAAATTTACAAATGCAGAGGCGAAGTTAAAAACCTTGGAATTGGGAAAGATGTATTTGTTCGGGGGTAGATTAAAGGGGAAATGGAACTAACATGGGATTTATAAAGATCAGCAATGATCAAAGTGAACAAGTGGAAGTGTTTTCTGGAGGAGCTTTCAACCTTCTCCAGTGTTTTGCAATAGAACAGTATGAACAGGACAATGTTTTCTACTGAGAATCAACTAATAAAGACAGTTGTACTTTGTGCAAAACAGCTGAACTTGGGTGCTTTCACAGTCCATAAGTGTCAGCTCACAGGATGCCAACATTCTGGCATTCAAACCAGAACAAGTGCAGCCAAGACCCAAGCCGACACTCAAGCAACCTCTGCCCTGGTGCAAGTGACAGTGTGCATGGAATGCAGCAATGAGGCTAGATCTCAAACAGAGGGGCAATGCATGATGTGGAATGCTTGTCAGAATTGGATTAGCTTTGAAGGAATACAGATAGTCAGTAAGAGCTGACTTTTTTTTTTAAAAGCAGTAACATAATCCTGACTTGGGGTTTCAGCCTAAAACATCAACTTACCTGCTCCTCAGATGCTGTCTGACCTGCTGTGCTTTTTCAGCCTCACTCCAATAGAACATAATCCTGACTAACTGTCAGCTGACCTCAGTAAATCCCACATTTATTGGGGATGGGCATCAGCTACAGCAAAGCCTGCTTATTGAGTAGCATTATAACAGTTCAAGACTTCACTGTCCAGTGTGGACTCTCAGCCTCAAGGTGAAGCCCAGCATGGACTCCCTGCTTTAGAAAGGCTAATGCTGATCTTATACCTTTATTTCCTCATTTATATCTAAGATTTTGTACCTCGGCGTCTTTGTGCCCAAACTGATGCCGGAAATGGTGACTTTGTACTCTTTTTCGATGTTCTCACACAGCCTGTATTTGAGTACATGTGAACAAACCAAACTGTAAGCCCAGAAGTGTTCAGTCATTAGAAGGAAGCTATCTGAATAGTGCACGCAGAGCCAGGTGGGAACAGCTGGCAATGAAACACCATGAAAGAAAGGCCCAGTATCAAATTCAGAATAGGCACATTTTCAAATGCATTTCTTGTGTGTGACGCTTGATTTAGACCTGTTTACTGCTTCCTCACATATCCCAACAGAACTGGATTTATTTTGTTCAAGCTTTTTTTTGTCCTTTCATCCCTTTGAAATCACAAGTTTGAGACATCAACTCTATTCTACACTCGAACTAAATTCAATGACCACCAGTAAAGAACAATAATGCCTTTTCTTTAAATATAAAAAAGTATTACCCCTTTAGTTAACCCATTGCTATGAAGAGTACAAATGCTCTCATGTGCCAGGTTTGCAGGTTAACTTGTATTTTTTTAAATGAAACTTACTGGTGCTAATGCCTGTGAGATCTATTAGATCTCTATGACACTTTTTATATTAAATCTTTCCTGAACTTTACCCTCTGAACTCAGTGAAATAAAAAGGTACTTTTCATTTTAAGCTGTTAAGGCTTCAAATAACTATCAATAAAAAGTGAAAGTGAAGTGTAGCATGCTTACATATGAGGCCATACGTGTTCAACAGGTGAACAACATTCCAATTCCACAAAGTCCCAACTGCAGAATGGAATAATGGGGGCAAACCACCCATAGTATAAAAAGAAACAGTGATGTTTTAATCACTGGAACAGACTTCAGAAAATACATTTACAAGATAACAATGGATATTTATATATGCTTTCAATGCTCCAAAATCACAGACAGTGATAACTTAATGTTACCAGAAAGAAAAATGCTGACGTCCACACCGATTCCTTGAATTACAAACTTGGACCTAATTATAGCTCAAAAAACCAACTAGTTTTTATGTCAACAAATTCTAAATCTCCACAGCACAGTGATTTGAAATATTCTTCATTTACTAAAAGGCTGCTTTCCCTTGCAGTTGGGACTAGAGGACTGGCAGGTCGTTTGGTCATGGGAGACCTCTCCTCACCAAACATGGGCCGACATTTACTTACTTTCCTACAGTGATAACTGATAAACAATCGGCAGCAATAGCCCTGGGACTGACTCAACCTTCTCTGAAGTCATTTAGCCCAATTGTAAAGGTTCAGTAACACTCTGGCCAGGGGCAGAACCCAGCCATTTTGGACAGTCGTGTGTTGTGAATGAACCATCAGGGAGGGAACAAAGTAATTCAATTATTTGAAAGCTCAGTGCCATTGACAAGTTTGAAATCCAGAATAAATTACATTACACCTTCAGTTGAGAACCTTCACTTGACTTGGCACCAAACAACCATTTAATTCAAGATCCTCCTGGGGCCTTGGAATCATGCATCTAAACACATTCCCCCAGCTGAAGGTAATGAACGATTGACAACAAGCACTTCATGCCATTCCCAATAGCACGACAGTATAACACCTAGACTTGTAGAAAAATATACTTCCAAAAAGGTGTGTCTGCCGTGTCATACACAGAAGAGTCACAGGTACAATCCTCATTGGGCTCAAAAATCCCAAGAATTAGCCAACACAATACAAACAAGCAAACTGTCTGAACACATTTAGTCATCCTTCAACCAGTTACGAGCCGACACAGGATGTGACCGGTGTTGCGTGTTTCTGTTAAGTCTCCCCTCCCCACCCCAACCCCACTCACCCATTTCAACTCGATTTTCAAAGTACTGTTAAAATTATTGAATCTGTTTCCACCATCATTTCAGGCAATGCGTTCTAAACAGTAATTTTATGCTTTAAAAAAGAAATCACAGCTGCCCTCTGGCTTTTGCCAAATACCTTAAATCTGTGCACCCCCTGGCTATGAGCAACCACTAGCGCTCATCTCCATCCACTCATCCTTGCTGTCTCCTATGTTCTGAATTGCTACCTATGAATCTTTCAAGACTTGTGGGACTTGATTTGCCGGTATGTGGAATTACGTTTAATTATGTTTTCTTTTCAAAAAACTAAAAAGACCTTATGCAGGGAGTATTGTCAGCCAGCACACGCCCATTCTCAGTTTAAGCACAAATTAAATGGGAGTGATATGCTTCGAATTCTTATTCTGCAATTTCCAAATAGGGAAAAACTGTTAGTTTTGAATTATTTGCTTTGAAGGTTGGAGAAAAAAAAATTGAGTTTCAAAGTGGAGCCTCAAATTCTTCACCACCTTTTCAGGACTATTCTTTTAACACAAATAGATTGTGTGATCTTGTATAAAAAACTTCATGCAAATTACAAGCAAAAAAATTTAAAGCACTTCAACTCTACCTCAACCGCTGAAAGTCAACTCGCATCCAAGTCTCACTACTCTTTCTGAACGGTCATAGTCTTTTAAAGCTACTTTGAAACACTTTTCCGAAAGGACTTACAATTTTTTTTGAGGTCTTGAAATTTTAAATAAAACAGCCACTTCCTGTTGGAATTACATCCAACCTTCCCACAATCCGGTAAAGCTGACCTTTCCCACAATCGATGGTTCCATAGTATAGTAAAAAGCCACCAGAAAAAGCGCAAGTATTTCAGATGGTCAAAGAGTGAAAAAGTTCCATACAATTTTCTACCACAATTCAGAGATTACATCTTGGGATTGGCATAAAATCACTACTTGGACAACCAACTATTCACCATAGCCTTCCTAACCCTGGCAACATCTGACAAAATCAAAATTCCCTGGATTATTCTGAACTTAAATTAATTCTTTCGCAGGATCTGACACTATGAAGTTTCCTAAACTTCCTTAGTCTTCCCTTCCACTACAATTATTGAATCATAGTATCTTTACAGTGCAGAAATAGGCTATTCAGCCCATCAAGTCCACATCGATTCTCTGAAAAGCAACCTATCTAGACCCACATCCCTAACCCTGTAATCCTACATTTCCCATGGCTAATTCACCTAGCCTGCATATCCCTGAACATTGGATTGAGCTGCCAGCCTGCATCACACCTAGACCCAGACTGCACCATCGGCTGCACTGACAGTGAGCAGCACTCTAAACATCAAATCAATCTAACTTATTCAAACACGTCCCAGCAAATTACAAGTGAGTGCCTTCCTGCCTAACACAAGGGTCTTGAAATGGCTTCCTTTTGTGTCCCTCAAGTTTATGTGGACACAGGGATCTGGATAAGGTCAGTGGGCAGAGCCCCTCAGCATCAGCTGCTAAACACTCAGAACTCAAGCAAGTTACCACCAAGCTGGCCTGAACACCTCAAAATGCACTTCACATCTCCCACAGGTCATTCACAGTTACAGAATATGGAAGGTGAACAATGGGGGTGTCTAAGGAGGCAAAAAGAGGTAACTAACATGTGGCAAATGCACCTCATATTGCAGCTGGTCTTGAAAAGTGGAGTCCTTGCCTTAAAAGATGAGCTCCTTAACCAAGAGCAGGGATTTAAACAGGTTGAGAGCCAATCAGATGCAAAATATAGCAATCTTACCAAAAGAAGCATCCAACAGTCCAAAACCTTGGCTTATATGACCTTAAGCGGCAGCTTAACAGAAAAATAACTAAATCAAACTTTCTCTTTGAAGGAGAAACCTGAAGCCTGACAACATTCAATCTCCCAGGCGTCAGCTTAACTGCATGCCCTGAGTTGTCAGGTTAGTCATTGGCCATAGTTAGCCTTATGATGCCTATAAAAAGAGGAATTCTCCTTTAAAAATGGCACTGTGAGCAGCATGGTTTAACACAGCAGCTTGTATTTACATGGTAACAATCACCAAATAAAATGCCTGAAGACACAGCTACCAGTAGTGCAGCAATTCAAAACCAGAAGAATTGCTCAAAAACTGGAATTGAACAAGTGCAGAGATATTTCAGAGAGTAACAGGGCTAATGTTGAATCCACTTTTGTGCAATACTTAATTAATCCACTTAAAATATCAAACTGATCTGTTAAAGAATCATTGTTTTTGAACTGAATAACCTCAATTCTCAGACATGACCTAAAATTTGGAGGTCAAAATCTGCAATTGTACTACTGTTCTAAGTCAACTTTAAACTAGCATTTCCTAAACTTAAAGCCTCTGTAACCCCATCTAAGCTTAAATTACCACAACCCTTTCAGTGAGAGGCGGAGAAGTAGTGACTTCTTACAGTGGGAGTTCAGCTATTATAGCTTCTTCTATAGTGTGGCGCCGCAGCAATAGCAGCCCTTGAGCATGGCCCCTGGAATGGACTGGGTCATGGGTAGGTTCTGAGCCTGTGGAGGAGTCCCAAACAAATCTGGAAAGAAGAGCTAGTATGTCATTTCAACTATGAAAGTACTAGCAGCCCCCAGCACCCACCCCAGTTATCCTTTAATGAATGAAGCCTCTCGTCTATCTGGTCTGGCCTATGTGTGACTCAAATGTGGTTAACAATTAAACGGTTCTGTGATTGACGTGCAAAACCTCAACACGCAGACTGCAGTGATTCCAGGAGGCAGTGCACCACAATCCTCAAGGGCAATTAGGGATCGACAAATCACACGAATAATATTTAAAAAATCCTAAACACACCACACAAGTCAAACTGCACATAAGTTGCAAAACCCACATAAAATCACACCAGAAACACCAGATTATAACTCAGATCCTAACCCAATTGGACCCAAAGAGAATTTTATTCCACAGCATACCCTCCACCCTGCAACCTGAAATGAAACTAGACCCAGATCGAGGTCAAATGGCTTAGGATCAAATAACTTTTGCAAGATAGAGAAGTGAATTGGAACTGTTTTTGTTGCAGTCTCTAGAGCAGTGAGGACTAGTCATTAATTAACCCAGGAGTTTAACTCCAATAATCACATTGCACAAGGTATTCAAGGGATGATTTACTCAAACTCAGCATGCTGGCAACATGACCTTCAGGCAGGAATAGAATCTTGAACAATTTCTAATCAAAAATTCAAACCACTTGCTTGCAAGAGGATTAAAATATCTAACTCAACAAATGAAAAGACAGTGTACAACTCTTTCTCCATCATTAAACAGCTAGCCCAAATCGCTCTCCCCAGAGACCTCCTATCTAATGCATATGCAATCAGGACTTTAACATTCCAAAAAATGCTGAGGGGGCCTTACACAAATATTTATGATGCAATATACATTTTGCTTTTCTATTACAAATCATGCATTTCTTACTTTTCTAATTAAGCCATACTGTAAATGCTTAGTTTTTGTCAGCTTGGATGTATCCATGTCCCTTGGTTCACAGCAGGAATTGAAAACTTGGCCACCAACACACTATTCAACATCCAAAATACTTGTCGGTTTTGGTTGTCTCAAATGGTACAGATAAAGAGGCATTGGACTATGATCAGGAGGGCCATTAGAGTTGATAATTAAAACACTTGGTTAGCTGAACAGATGGAGAGATCTGTGGCGTGTTACTGTGGAAAAGTGTAGACTTCAAAGATATAATTGAGCTCTTTAAAATAATTTTTCAAGTCTTTTGAGTTAGATAGGGCAGGGAGGATCACAGAAACAAGTTATGACTACAGAATATAGACGAAACTATAAGCTCATTGCAAGTGCACAGTTTTTCCCCAGTATCCTATTCAACACCTCTCTTAACGCCAGTGGGTCAGTGGTTAGCGCGACTGCCTCAGTGCTAGGTACATGGGTTCAATTCCATCCCTTGGGCAACTGTCTGTGTGGAGTTTGCGTGTTCTCCCAGTGTTTGCTTGGGTTTCTTCCAGGTGTTGCGGTTTCCTCCCACAGTCCAAAGATGTGCAGGCTACGTGGATTGGCCATGCTAAATTGCCCCTAAGTTGTGTAGGGGGATGGTCTGGGTGGCAGCGTGGACTTGTTCGGCCGAAGAGCCTGTTTCCACACTGTAGGGATCCTATGATCACAAAACACACCGGCTAGCCACTCACCATTTGGGATCATCTGGTGCATTTACCGGCATCAGCTGCATGGTTTACTTATAAAGCAATTGTGGCACTCACACTGTAAAAAGTAATTAACTAACTGTCGCCTTTTTGGACGTCACGGGGACGAAGACATTACGTGGATGCAAAACTTGCTCCATGCTCAATGCCATAAAGTGAGAGACGTGACAGTGCAAAGGGAAACTCGTCTTACTGATTAATACTGTGGCTCAATGTTACTTGTAGCAGTATGCATGCCTGTACTGCACTGTTCAAGATCTCAACTGCTCCCAAAGGCAAGAGTGCAATTTGACTTGTCTACAAAACTGCAAGTGAGCCCAGATTAACAACTGACCCTTTCTATTTTGTTTTCAAAGAACTTTCTTCTTTTGCCAATAAAAAAAGTTTTACACTAAAAACTAGTACAAGGAAATATGTAAAGTTAAAAATTTTTTCACTGATAATTGTTGAAAATTCTGATGAATATTCATTGTCCTGAAATGTCAGTCCCCCTCTGTCCTGATGCATTTATCCAACATCTGCAGAGTTTTGCTTCTAAGTTCATCATTTGGTGGACTGCAGACACTAGTGAGAGTCCCTTTCAACTACGTGATCATTAGTTGTTAAGAAAAGTTGCAGGCGCAAGCCAATTTTTTTTTAAACGTCAACAAGTGAAAAGCTTTCAAATTGTCCCCAATAGCCAATGCATGTGATGTGTAACCACTAGCAAATCACCCAAGTGTAATGCCACTTTGTTGCTGGGTGCTTCTACGATTCACAAGAAATCAGCATTCTGTGTGCTAATTTCACATTTGCTCGGAACTGGCTCTCTGATCACCACGGCAGGGTCACAAACGCAAAAAAAGCGAACAGGGTACAGCTGGATAATAAAATGTGAGGCTGGATGAACACAGCAGGCCAAGCAGCATCTCAGGAGCACAAAAGCTGACGTTTCGGGCCTAGACCCTTCATCAGAGAGGGGGATGGGGGGAGGGAACTGGAATAAATAGGGAGAGAGGGGGAGGCGGACCGAAGATGGAGAGTAAAGAAGATAGGTGGAGAGGGTGTAGGTGGGGAGGTAGGGAGGGGATAGGTCAGTCCAGGGAAGACGGACAGGTCAAGGAGGTGGGATGAGGTTAGTAGGTAGCTGGGGGTGCGGCTTGGGGTGGGAGGAAGGGATGGGTGAGAGGAAGAACCGGTTAGGGAGGCAGAGACAGGTTGGACTGGTTTTGGGATGCAGTGGGTAGAGGGGAAGAGCTGGGCTGGTTGTGTGGTGCAGTGGGGGGAGGGGATGAACTGGGCTGGTTGAGGGATGCAGTGGGGGAAGGGGAGATTTTGAAACTGGTGAAGTCCACATTGATACCATATGGCTGCAGGGTTCCCAGGCGGAATATGAGTTGCTGTTCATGCAACCTTCGGGTGGCATCATTGTGGCAGTGCAGGAGGCCCATGATGGACATGTCATCAAGAGAATGGGAGGGGGAGTGGAAATGGTTTGCGACTGGGAGGTGCAGTTGTTTGTTGCGAACTGAGCGGAGGTGTTCTGCAAAGCGGTCCCCAAGCCTCCGCTTGGTTTCCCCAATGTAGAGAAAGCCGCACCGGGTACAGTGGATGCAGTATACCACATTGGCAGATGTGCAGGTGAACCTCTGCTTAATGTGGAATGTCATCTTGGGGCCTGGGATGGGGGTGAGGGAGGAGGTGTGGGGACAAGTGTGGCATTTCCTGCGGTTGCAGGGGAAGGTGCCGGGTGTGGTGGGGTTGGAGGGCAGTGTGGAGCGAACAAGGGAGTCACGGAGAGAGTGGTCTCTCCGGAAAGCAGACAGGGGTGGGGATGGAAAAATGTCTTGGGTGGTGGGGTCGGATTGTAAATGGCGGAAGTGTCGGAGGATAATGCGTTGTATCCGGAGGTTGGTAGGGTGGTGTGTGAGAACGAGGGGGATCCTCTTGGGGCGGTTGTGGCGGGGGCGGGGTGTGAGGGATGTGTCGCGGGAAATGCGGGAGACGCGGTCAAGGGCGTTCTCAATCACCGTGGGGGGGAAGTTGCGGTCCTTAAAGAACTTGGACATCTGGGATGTGCGGGAGTGGAATGTCTTATCGTGGGAGCAGATGCGGCGGAGGCGGAGGAATTGGGAATAGGGGATGGAATTTTTGCAGGAGGGTGGGTGGGAGGAGGTGTATTCTAGGTAGCTGTGGGAGTCGGTGGGCTTGTAATGGACATCAGTTACAAGCTGATTGCCTGAGATGGAGACTGAGAGGTTGGGGACCGCTTTGCAGAACACCTCCGCTCAGTTCGCAACAAACAACTGCACCTCCCAGTCGCAAACCATTTCCACTCCCCCTCCCATTCTCTTGATGACATGTCCATCATGGGCCTCCTGCACTGCCACAATGATGCCACCCGAAGGTTGCAGGAACAGCAACTCATATTCCGCCTGGGAACCCTGCAGCCATATGGTATCAATGTGGACTTCACCAGTTTCAAAATCTCCCCTTCCCCCACTGCATCCCTCAACCAGCCCAGTTCATCCCCTCCCCCCACTGCACCACACAACCAGCCCAGCTCTTCCCCTCTACCCACTGCATCCCAAAACCAGTCCAACCTGTCTCTGCCTCCCTAACCGGTTCTTCCTCTCACCCATCCCTTCCTCCCACCCCAAGCCGCACCCCCAGCTACCTACTAACCTCATCCCACCTCCTTGACCTGTCCGTCTTCCCTGGACTGACCTATCCCCTCCCTACCTCCCCACCTACACCCTCTCCACCTATCTTCTTTACTCTCCATCTTCGGTCCGCCTCCCCCTCTCTCCCTATTTATTCCAGTTCCCTCCCCCCATCCCCCTCTCTGATGAAGGGTCTAGGCCCGAAACGTCAGCTTTTGTGCTCCTGAGATGCTGCTTGGCCTGCTGTGTTCATCCAGCCTCACATTTTATTATCTTGGAATCTCCAGCATCTGCAGTTCCCATTATCTCGGGTACAGCTGGACCCTGATCGCAGCTATAGAAATGCATATGTATACCTCAAAAAAGCATTGTCCACTCAACCCAAGCTTAGAAGGGGAAAATTTACAGTTGTACTTTCTCGGTGTTTGTCACCTGAAGTCAACAGGGTATGAAACACACACACATTTAGTGCTATAACTGGCAAAAAACTGGCTGGGTTCATAATATTGGGACTGCACAGCTTTGTGTATTTAATGAAGATGAAGATCATACTTCCTATCCATATGAGCCACTTCATAAATTAAGTCTAATACTTTAGAAAAGACAGACAGTCACGGCTGTAACTTACCCTAAGCTTAAGTTGACTATGCAAAGTAGAGTTGAGAGGGAACAAAAGACCTGTGTAAGTGACAAACACTCAACACTACTTGGACTAACAGCACATCAACTGGACATCTCACATCTGGAAACTAATGATATTTACAAACGAGCAAAGAAATTTTATTTCCATAGCACATGTTCCATGGTGTTTTACTGCCGATTAAGAACTTGTTAATACTGCAGTTCCTGTTGCAACACAAACCAATGCAAGCAACATACAGTCATATTCGCAGAACATACCTTACAACATCCCAGACATCACCATTCTTGGATGGGTCCTGTCCCACTAGGATAGGCCCAGATGTGGTATACAGTGGAGGAGTTGCTGCTCTGGGAGTCCTCAATATTGACACTGGACCCCAATAGACTCTCATGACATCAGGTTACACATGGGCATGCCGATTACAATGGCATCCACAGCTGAGGGAAGACAGTCTCAGCTTCTCCATGTTGAAGTTGGTGGAAGCACTGAGGGTAGCAAGGGTACAAAATGTACTCTGGATGGGTATTTCAATGTCCAGCACCAGGAGCACCTCAACAGCAGAATCACCTATCAAGCAGACTAGGTTTCAAAGGACATTGCTGCTAGAGAGATCTGCAGAAGTAGGAGAGGGAAACAAGAGGGAAATATATACTTGACCTCATTGTTACCATCTGTCTGCTGCAGATGTATCTGCCCATGACAGTACCATACAAGAATGACTTTCACACAGTCCTTGTGGTGACAAAGTCCTGCTTTTACATTGATAGTACCACACATGATGATGTAAGGTACCATCATTGTGCTAGATGGGACAGACTTCAAACAGATTTAACAGCTCTCAAAGCTGGGCATGAATGAGGCACTATGGGTCATCAGTAGAATTATACTGAAACACAATCTGCAACCTCATGGTCCTGTATATTCTCCACTCTGCCATTACCATCCAGCCAAAGGATCAATCCTAGTTCAGAAGGGCATGCTAAGAACAATGAGGCAAATCCAAAAATGAGGTGCCAATCCGCTGAAGCTACAAAACTGGACTACTTGCCAAACAGTATAAGCACAAAGCGATAGACAGCGCTAAACGATCCCACAACCAAGTCAGGTCTAGAGTTTTCAGTCCTGCCACATTCAGTGGTGAACAACAGTGGAGAATCAAACAACTCACTGGGAGGACAAAACTCCATGAGAAACAATTAGTGGCACTGGACATTGCAAAGGCTTTCGGCCCTGACAACATTCTGGAAAACAACATTTCACTGCTATTGCCAGAACGTGCCAAATCCCTAGCCAAGTTATTCCAGCGTAGTTACAAATATGGCATCTCGCTGACAATGTGGAAAATTGCCTGTAAGTACAGCCTGTACATGAGAAGCTGGGCAAATCAAACCCAGCAAGTCACCGCCCCATCAGTCTACTCTCAATCATTAGTAAAGTATAGGAAGATATCAGTGTTATCAAAGTTACATTCGTCAGTGTGGGGCATCAGGAGCCCATTGGAATTGGGCGGGGTGGGGGGTGGGGAAACTAACTAACTATCTCGTGGTTAGAGTCAAACCTGACACAAAAGGTAGGTGTGTTTGTTGGATATTAGTCATCTCAGCTCTGGGACATCCCTGCAGAGTCACTCAGGGAAGCATCCTAAACCCAAAACATCGACTGCTTCAATGACCTTCCATCATTTTAAAATGCAGCTTCCAGTTACCTGCCACTACAGCACACCATGTTCCCTGGCCAATATGTGCGTCTTGGGCCTGCTATGGTGCACCAAAGTTCAGCACAAGTGGTAAAACAGCAGTGAACAACAATTCATATTCCACTTGTGGACACAGCAGCCTTCAGGACTCGAAATCAAATTCCAATTATTTTAGAACCTAACATGGGTTGCTTTCAGCACACCTAACCATTTTCACTTACTTATGGCCCCCATTATCAGTTTTCTTTTCTCCCTGGTATGTCTTCCATCCCTTTGTCTGGCTGTCATTCTCAACTTGCCCACCTCACTCCTTTCCCCAATCAGCTTATATACCATCTTCTTCCAGCTAACAGTTCTGAAGTAGTGCCACTAGGCTTGAAATGTTAACTCTTTCGTTCCACAGATGCCACTGGACCTGCCGAGCTTCTCCAGCAATTTTTTTTTGTTTCAGATTTACAGCATATGTTGTGCTTTGTTTCATTTTACGGACAGACAGGGCTATGGTTAAAATTTCTCTATTGAGTGCTACTACCCGAGCTGCAACATGCCCACAGTACTGCACAAGATCCACCTAGACCAACAAAGTCAGGTGCATGGGACAGCACTACCTGCAAGGACCCTGTCAAACTTCTCACTTGGAATATATATCACCATTGCTTTCCTATCAAAAGTCAAAAAATCCTAAACTTCCTTTCTAGCAGCATTGCGGGTGGGCCGACAGAACATGCACTCTGGCAGACAGTGCATCAAGCACCCCCTCAAGGGCAATTATGGATGAGCAATTAAATGGCACATCTCACTCTGGTCTCATTTTTCACTGTTCTCATGATGCAAGGGAAACGTGAGGCATTGTTACCATCTCCTGGTTGGGAGGGGACGAAGCATGGTCACTGGCTGTGCTGGGAGCTTTACTATGTATCTAACCCTGTGTTGTCCCTGTCCTAGGAATGCTTGATGGAGACAGTGTAGAGAGCTTTACTCTGCATCTAATTCAATGCTATCGGTGTGTTTTAGAACAGCAATAAAGATTGAACAGATTTTTTAAAAAATGACTACCAGGATAACAAACCAGCCTAGATTATATGCCTAAATATTTGGAGTTGATGTGAATACAATATCTGACAGTGCAAACCCCACTGGATTACTCAAAAGGTGTTAAAGGCTCCCATGATCAAATCAGTGTTTCCACACAGAGGGTAAAGCGCCACAAAAACTATTCAGACTACTGAAAAGTCAAATGGGGAAATACAAGTAATTCATATATAGATACGTGATCTGAAGGACCAAAGCTACATTGACAGGCTCTTCATATTTATACAGCCCACAGGAAACAATCCAATAAATCACATTCATCTAGTGGCATTGAACACACTTATTTACGCAAGTCCACAAACTCAATTAAGGAGAAACTGAAGGGTTGAACCAACTTTCAAAAGCTAAATCCCTTAAAACCGTCCTTGAGAAAGTTCAACATCAATGGAAAGGAGAGGCACAGGAGCTGGACCCAGACAACTGGGCCCCATCCAACAGCTGCTGGGGAACAAGCCAAGACAAGCACAAACCCCAGCACGGACAGAAATAACCATGGCTGTGCCTGTCATAGCAACTATACCCATGAATGCATGCTGACCCAATGACATCTTCCCAGGACCTTACTGCCTATTTATATCCAAGTATTATTAAAACACTTCAAATTAAACAAAGTCAAAGATCAGGTTAACCCAACTCTGTCCAACAAATCCCACAAGTTATTTCATCTCCAAAATGCTTAACATTCCATGAAAAATGCTCAGTAAAAGCAAAGGCCCTGCTTCCCTTTTCATCACCACCCTCCTGCCCACAAAGCTCCCACAGGGTCTTAATATTAATCACTGTCCACCAGCCCCTTTTCAAAGGTATTACAGATGGAAGCTCCTAGAAGTGGTACCTTTTACAGTTGAATAGGCTGCATTATTGTTTATAAATGTAGAGTGACAAGTATCTGGGAGAGGCCTCAGATTGACACACACACACACCATAGAACCATCCCCAGTACTAGTCTGTGGATTTGTGAGTCGACAGGTTAATGTTTAAGGGCAGATGATGAATGAGACATGGTGACTGTGCCAAACCTGACACTTGTCAGAGCCCTGACATTCATGTTCAGCACTGGAGGAATTGGGAAATGGTTTGCACATAAACTTACATAGTTTTGTATAGTATTGAGTACATCAACACACACGGGGAAGTTCTGACATATGCGTACTTCATTAATCGTAACGCAGGTGAACTGTTAGAACTTCATGCCTATTCAGAGCATCACTAACGTTGTTCACAAATGTAGGGTGTGTGCAAGTAACTTTAAGAAAGCAATGAACACAACAGTGATGAAGAATGGAAAGTGGGGCTAAGAGAGCAAAGAACTGTCAGTAGCCGTAATCAGGAAAGGGCAAACATACTTGTATCTATATTGCATTCTTTGAACCTAGTATTAGACATAACTAATTAAACACTTTGACTGCCCTTCCTATTAATATGTTGAGAAACAACCTTAAAAAATCACACTCAGCAAGTTCCTACTTGAGTGAGATGAAGCAGCAGTTAGTCTACTGTTGGTCATACTGTCAGAGGGAGAAATGACAGTCAAAGCAGCCGCAAGAATTGTGTTATACTTCAAGTACATTGCCATAGGACCCAGTTGAAAGGGCAGACACACTATTTAAAACCTCATTTGAAACTCAGTACTTTGACACTGCACAGCTCTCTCAAATCGGCACTGAACATGAACTCAAGTCTGCAGTCACATACGACCAATCTTCTGATTCTAGTCTCAAAGTGATCAACTGAGTCATGTTAATAGCAAGATTAAAAAGAACACTCCTATCTACTCTATTTATAACTATGTACTACTTACCTCCTTGTACAGGTCATTACAATACAGAAGTCCGGGAGAGTGAATGAGCACAGAAACCAAGGAGTGTTTCGTCACAGTTTTCTAGCTGAAACATCCCTCTGTTGGATAATTTGTTCCATTTACTGGGAGCACAGCAACCAGCAGCAAAACAACACAACTCAGCCAGATCTCCCCTCAAACACTTAAGTAACTGCACACAAGTACAGAGACTAATTTAAATCCATCAGATCTCCTTCCCTCCCCCTGCAAATGTTCATGCTCATTAAATTTCTGTACACAATTATTCACAGATGAACCTGGGGAGGGAGGGAGGGAGGGACTTGGCAGGGACAGGAAGCATTTTCCGACGAAACACTTTCTTCTTCCAGGGAATAGTTGAAACCTGCCAACGTGCATGCTCTCTGGTGCAGAGATGGGCTCTCTTCCAGACATGCATTTTATTTCTTAGACCAATTACAATAGCAAGATCTGAGATTTCAGCATAATGGATGTGATTTTCAGCCATATCACCAGCCTCTCAATGGCAGCTGTCCTGAGAAGGTTTGCCAGGCGAGCAGAGTATTTTAACTTGTTGGCAGTGGTGCAAGGCTACATACCAAACACTGCACGCTTGGTGGAAGAGCACAGCTGAAAACAGGAACATTATCTAGTGGTCACAATAAAACACCCAAAAACCACAGTCTGAATTCACTCGTGTGTGAAGGTCATTGAATATAGACCTTAACTGGTCACAAAGAAAATTGGCCACACCCTAGCCCCGAAATCTAATCCTAGAAGTTTACAAGGGTTCTCGATTCACCTTGAGACTGGCTGTTGAGTAGAAGGTGGCCAATGAGCCCTTGAGCTTGTTCAGGATATTCTTAGATCATAGCTGATTTGTACCTGAAATTCACTTACAACAACTACAATGTGTACTTAGAACATAGAAAAATATAGCACAGCACAGGCCCTTCGGCCCACCATGTCGTAGAGAGCACTTTCAACATAAAGGGAGTCAAGGCATTGCATCTATGCACAAATACATTTGACACTAAGCCACGTAAGGAAATATTTGGCCACAAAGCCAAAGATACAGTCAAAGCGAGAACTGCCTTAAAAGCAGGCAAGAGAATGGGAGATAAGGTGTAGAGCTGGATGAACACAGCAGGCCAAGCAGCAGAAGAGCAGGAAAGCTGACGTTTCAGGTCTGGGCCTTTCTTCAGAAATAGAGGGGGGGGGGGGGGGGGGGGGGGGGGGGGGGAGAATGGGATTCTGAAATAAATGGGGGGGGGGGGGAGGCGGATGGAAGATGGATAAAGGAGCAGATAGGTGGAGAGGGGGAGGGGGGGTTCTCTCAAAAGAAATGGGAGATGTTTCAGAGTGAATTCCACAGCTGAGGTCCTTACCTACCTTTGCTCATCAAATCAATCCCTTTGTGTCTTTGACTCTATCCATCTCTATCAAACTCTGAAGCCAGTGATTTTAAGCGTTCATGATTTTTCTTCATATTAGAACGTTCTTGTCAAAACCCTCCACAGCTATACTTCTCTAACTGCTTTTTGAAAGCCGAACTAGGTGAAAAATCTCAAATTAAACCAGAATTCTCATTCTGGATTACCACGCTAGCATGTCCTACTTAGAAAGCACGAACATCATATGAGGGCACTATCTGCAGGGCCTGCTAGCACCAGCTTGGTATTGGTATGGAGAACAGAGAATGGCCTGCATCCTTCAGGATGTACTCCAACATGAGGAGTAAAAGAGCTGCCAAAATAAAACATGAAGGAAAATTGAACTGAGGCGGCTAATATTTCGTGTCTTTGTGGTTCACATTGACTCAGCTTCTTACTGAAGCTTATTTTATTATTATAAATCAAAAATCCAACTCCTCAGATCAAAAATCAGGTCAGATCAGACTACCTGCCCTGGCAGGGGTATAGAAAATGCTCTCATAGTTCATTAAGTGAGGCACCAGGAGCCAATGACACCCAACATTTAGGATCTTGGCTTGCGGCTGGACCATCTGTCCTAAAACAGGTTCAGGAAGGAGGACAAATAAAAACCAAAAGAACTGTGGATGCTGTAAATCAGAAACAAAAACAAAGTTGCTGAAAAAGCCCAGCAGGTCTGACAGCATCCAAAAGGTAAAAAACAGAGTTAATGTTTTGGGTCCGGTGGCCCTTCCTCAGAACTGTTCTGAGGAAGGCTCACCAGACCCAAAATGTTAACTGTTTTTTCCTTCACAGATGCTGCCAGACCTGCTGAGCTTTTCCAGCAGCTTTGTTTTTATGTCACAAAGGAAGACCATTTGTTGTCACACACTGACCCCAGCAATATTTGTTTTAGACAAACATTGACAAAGCATCACGTAAAAGGGAGCGAAAGGATAAACAATTTTCTATTAACACAGTGTTAAACCCTTGGACGTTGTTACTCGTCAGCCTTTTTATTAATAAAAGCATAACAGGATCCACCTCTCAAAGTGAGACCTTCACCCTAATTTCTCCTTACAAGAGTACATTCCATTCCTCGAATTAGTATCACACTTCTCCAGATACTGAAGTGGTCTCATTTTCATACAGCATGACAACCAGGTATCCTTTTTACTTTGACTCAGTGGTGTTGCCTGTGTGTCATGAAAACAATTCCATTCCAGGGTTTGAGCACAACAGTAAACTGATATGCCCAGTACAGTACAGAGGGAGTTCAGAAGTTCGGTGAGACACAGTCAGCTGAGGTTCCAGCTACCTTGAGGTGGACATAAAAGATCCTAGTTTGGGAAACATACTAAAAATTGGTGAAAGCACACAAATTTAACCAAATCCACTGCATATCTGCAGCATGTGACCTGACTCCTTAAAGCCCCGCATTTACCTCGAAGGTACAAAGGACGATGGAATACTTATTTACCCGGGGTGGCAAGGTTCCGCCGCAGCAACACAAGGGAGCCAAATGCCAGGCTAGATAAAACAGGTCAGCAGCCTGTCTATCCAGCAACTCAAAACATTCACATTGAGGCTGCATGTGTAAAAAAAGCCTACAGAATATCCAACAGATCGGAGCACCTTTACAACAGTGCAGCAATTCAAGACAGCAACCCACCAACACCTTTGAAGCTAACAGGATCTGGGTAATAAATGCTAGCCTTGCAGAAATGCCCATGTCTGAGGAGTTGGATTTTTGAAAAAGCAACAGAAGCCAAGGCAGTTTTTCTTGTTAAGGGACAGAATTTGAAGCACAATGTCCCTTGACACGACACTATTTTGCAATGACTGTAGGCAACATACAATAGGCTTATTATAACACAGGGGCATAGAGATACCATCAGTTAAACACACCAGCGGAAATGAGAGTTTTTTGAAACATTAAGCAAAAGAAATAAAATCCTCAAACAATAGCTGAAACACATGAAACAGCTGGGTTATGTTTTCAAAGGGAAAGAAAAGAACTCAGATTTCTTTTGAATCATTTGTGGCCTTACAACATCTCAGAGATATATAGCTAATTCTGCACCTAAGATGCTGGAAACACAAACAGCTATGAAGTAATAAAGATTAGTTTTAGTGATGCCGGCCGACACATAAATATCAGCAAGGACACCATGGAGAACTTCCTTGTTTTTACTAGGCTAACTGTGGAATCTTTCATGGGGGTGATTTAACGTCTCATCCAAAAATAGCATCTCCAATAATGCAGTGCCCACTTCAGCACTGCGTTAGGCACCAGCTAGATAACAGGCTGAACAATAAAACAACTGCTTGAAATATGCTTTCCCCTCAACGTGAGGTTGCAGGTACTATTTGGTAGAACAACCTAGTAAAAAGTAAATACCTAAGCCCTGTTGGTCAGCGTTAACTACTAGATTTAGAACAATAATGAGATACATTGCTCTACAGACCTTCTGCCTTTGTCAAATTAAGGAAAAAATGTTTCACTTTATTGTCAAAAGCACAATACTATAACTCGCTTGCTTCACGAGGTCTAGAGTGTCATACCAAAAAGTGTACAAAACCACATCACACTAACTCTGGTGCCCTTTCAGATTGATTGATACCCATGTTTGGATGGTGTCAAGTGGCCATCAGCTTAATTAAAAAGAATGAAACAAAATCAAAGTGCTGGAGAAACTCATCTGGCAGCATCTGTAGAGAGGAAAGCAAGTCAACATTTCAACTCCATTGCGCCTACATCAGAACCAAAAGAAACTGTGGGATGGTGGCATTTACTGGGACACGGGCTAACGAGAAGTGCAAATCATTTTAAAATGGGTTAGCTGTGCTGGGAGCAACAGAACAGGCCCTGGAGGAATGTGCTCACACTGAAATTGTTAAACTCAATGTTGAGTTCAGAGGGTGGTAAAATATCCATGGAGATGATGAGGTGTTGTTCTTCAGCTTGCTTTGAGTTTCACTGGAGCAATGCAGCAGGCCCGAGACAGGAATGTTGTTTTGGGAACATGATGCAGTATTGAGGTGGCAAGCAGTCACCCAATCTGCATTTCATCTTCCCACGCTTCCCAAAGTTGAGACCACACAATGAGCAGTGAATATAGCTGATTAGATTAGGTGGAATGCAGGTAAATTGTGTTTCACCACGAACGGGTGTCTGCAGCAACAGATAGCGAGGACGGAAGAGGTAAATGGCAAATGTTACACTTTCTGCAATTACATAGGAAGGCGTTAGGAACGTATGAGGAGTAGACCAGGGTGTCCCAGAGTGAATGGTCTTTGTGGGATGCTGACAAAAGGTGAGAAATCTGCTGGAAGTGGTGGTTTTATGATCTTTTGAGTGTGGATATTGGGTGGGTGGAAAAAGAAAAGAATCAGCAGGGTCTTGTTACTGCAGGTGAGGACAGAAGGGGAAAGGCCAAAAAAGTGTGGCAGGTGGGTTTGCCATATCACCTAATTTTTCTCCCACTCTAAAAAGCACCATTAGAACCATTTTCATATTTAGCATTTGATTCAGATCTAGGTAGCACTCATTCTAGGTTCCTTTTAGTTTACTTGCTGAAGCCAGAATACAGGAGCTGGATTTAGCAAATAAGGCAAGTTTGCACCTGAATGCCACAACATGAATTACAAAAACAAGTATAACGGTACTGCTTCACCCTAGTATTACGCAGCTTATAAAAGGCTCTGTACAATTACGTTTCATACATATTAAGACACTTTGAAAATTCGGCACGCCCATTATTATACTTCACAAAAAGGCCCAACAAAAGCACTGCAACTCAAATTAAAACTTGGGCTGGCATACGACAACCTACAAATAAGAGACACACCCCTGTTGTTCTTGTCTGCACAATACTGAATTATACAGTGACAAATATATGATTTAAACACAGTATCATGAAGTGCAACTTTTCCTCAGGCTGGGACTACAATGGACTCCTCTGTTACTGGGTATTACAACAAAGGCAGTGTTTCAGTGATCCTGGAAATTAAAAAGTCTATGTAATGTGCTTGAGCTTCCCACACTTGATCTTTATCAAGATCCACACTTGTTCAGGGTTCCGCTTCAACAATGCCATGGATACAAATTTGATCTGCTACGGCAAAAAAAAAGGTTGTAAACTAAAATAATCTTTATCACAGGACCAAGATAGACAGTGGCTTACAGATCAGACTGCCCACCCTTCTGCTACACGAAGCAAATACAAAATTGTGTGGAGAGGAAACAATATTTCAGGGGTCACTTCTCATTTCTTTTTGTCTCACCAGTTTTTGCCTCTGAAGGTGCTGACTCTCACTGAGTTACAATAATCTTCTGTTAAATCACCCACACAATCATTAGTCATGCTGAGACAATAGTGCTGGCTTTGTGATCAGACCAGGGGGATTAACTCAGCCAAATTTTTCTTCCACTCTACACCCAACATGTCCACAGACCTACTGTGGATACACTTTGACAGCATTCAAAATAAAAGTCTGGGTTAACCGGGAAGACAACTGCTCCATGAGCACATTTTAAGACACCATTGCCCTTCTGGTCTAAAGAAATAAGGCATAACATCTTAATCTCAAATGTTTTCAACAGTTCTCTCAATTTAAGACTACCTTTAACTGAACTCCCTTCATAATCTAAGGCAGGGGCGGGGAAGAAACAAATGCATTCCATACCCCACTCAACAGAAAACTTGGTACCCACAGCAGAAAACAACCTCCCAGACCTGACTCAACTCCCCATCAGCCAGTTTTCCACACCAGGCACCAACCCTACATAACCCTGCCAGTTTTCTACGGCCAGCCCTTGTCCCACAGCAGACACCCTGCCCTGCAACTGATGACAAAAAGACAAGCTAGACTGTCAGGGGAGGAAAGGGTGGTTGGGTGGCAGTGGTGGAAGTGGGGGCGAGAAAAAAGAAAGAAAGAGAGACAGAGGCACATAAACTGAGATTGTGCACAAAATAAGCAAATACGCCAGGTAAGAGATAACATACTAAGGGTGAACTATGTGGAACAGATTAAAAACAAAATGAGATGGACAGAGTTTCTTAGCCAAAGTCTGACAGAGAAAAGGCAACAGAAACATACACACTGATTACTTAGCTTTTCAAGCAACCAACACTGGGCACTCTTGCAGTGATCTAACCCTGAGGGTAAAAACTGTCACTTACGGCTGGGTTAATAGTAGGGTCTAGGCCCGAAACGTCAGCTTTTGTGCTCCTGAGATGCTGCTTGGCCTGCTGTGTTCATCCAGCCTCACATTTTATTATCTTGGAATTCTCCAGCATCTGCAGTTCCCATTATCTCTCACTTACGGCTGGGGACCAGCCTTGGTCTCAGTCTCAGCTTGAACTCTGCAAGCTCAAACTGCTTCATGCTGGAAGTCTGTAGAGCTGCAGCTCCACTTGTCTGTGTCACCTCCACCCTGAAAGCAGGTTATTTGAAACTTCTGAATAGAGGTAATTTACATTCAATTGTGGGGGGGGGGGGGGTGGGGGGAGAAGAGGGGGGACATTTCAGCCATGGCCAGAGAAAAGGCCCTTGTGCAGCAGAACAAAGAATAACTAAACGCAAACCTTACTGACCCCATCCCTCCATGTAAAAAAAGTCAATTCCTCAACATCCTGTTTCTATGGTAACCAAACAAAGCCCTGTTTTCTAAAAAGTGAGAGTTTGCTACAACTCCAGTGAAATTGTGCCTTTCACAGGGCTAGATTTTTAAAATGAAAGGTACAGAGCTCACCAGCTCTCGTGTCTCATTTTGTGTGATACATTTGTTACAATACACATGCTTGGGGAAGTAAATTTCCTCAACTTGACAAAGTGGGCTGTAGGTGGGTGGAACGTTAGAAATGCCTGTAGCTTGCTGTCATGCAGCTCTCCCTTCCCCCAATCACTTACATTCTTTAGTCCCCAGCCATCAAGGCAAAACAAAACAAGGAACAAAAATACAGAATGAGAACTGGTATTTGCATCCAAGACCCAGCACAGAATACATGAGTGAGCTCCCAGAGTCCTAAAACTGGCCAAGAGCTCGACCTTCCTTCAACATTAGCCTCTTGTTTATTCTACACTTCCTTTGTTCTACCGTTAGTAGTTTTGCCAAACATCTAAACCCCAAGGTCTAGAATTCTCTTTTGAGGCTCCTTAAAACATACTTTTGATCTGATCCATAGAATGACAACACTGGAGGCCAACTGACTCTTCTTGTCAGATCTCTTTGAATGTTATGTCCAATTAGTCCCACTCGCTTCCTCTTACTAATGCCTGCAATTTTTTACACTTCAAGCATTCTTTGAAAAAAGCACTTCGAAAATGATTGAATCTTCATTTGTTTTTGCCAGTTGCCTTAAATTTGTGTTACCAACCCTTGGGCATTGGAAACTCTCGTTATTTAGTTTATCAAAACCCTTCATGATTATTAACATGTCCATCTAGACTCTCCTTAAAGTAAAGTGGAAGGGCTAAAGTTACCATTGTAGTAAATCACTGGACCATTTAGGGCCATGACATGAAGGAGATCAACTGTCCCAATATTTTTTTGCTTTCTCTCAATATTAATTTTGTGGCACTGTCAAAAAATGTCAAATAAATAATAAAAACAGAAATTGCTGGCAGATCTACTGAGTTTTCCTAGCATCTGTGGAGGGAAAGCAGAGTCAACATTTGGGTCTGGTGCCCTTCTTCAGAACTACCAGTTCCATATCTCAGTTCTGAAGGAGCGTCACTGGACCTGAAACATTAATTTTCCTTTCTCTCCACAGATGCTGCCAGACCTGTGGAGCTTTCCCAGCAATTTCAGTTTTTGTCTCTGATTTCCAGCATCTACAGTTCTTTGGGTTGTTTTTGAAGTTTAGCATTATATACCTGACCCGAAGTTAAGGGCATCATTACTACCTTGGGAAGGGCATGGGAATCACCAGACTCAGTTATGTAAGACAAGGGTACATTCAGGCAAATTGAATATCTTGCATTGTGGGTAATGGGTGCTGTACAACAGTGGCAATACCTGATGATCCTCCCAAAAGTCCGTCTCCACATGCCATCAATGCGCATGACAACGAAGGGTGTATTAATGGCTCTGTATTAGAAATCAAGCCTAAAGCAACAGAATGAGAGCTTGCAGAATACATCAGAAAGGGTTTTCTCCCACAGACAGCTATATCTAGAGCTTAACATATTGATCATATGCGTCCCCTTGTTTTATGAGTATTTAGCAGCACAACTCAGCTAATTATCACTTCCAAGTCCGTTCCTCAATCCCTCTTAAGATACCTGTATTGTTTTGGAGCAGAACCTTGGCTACATTTCCTTTGGGGAAAACATGGCCTTTCTTACATGTATCAAAATTGCATACTGTGCTCAAGGTGAGATTCACTATAGCTCTATTTGTGGCTTAAGTGTCTTTTAGGGAAGGAAGTTTTCCATCCTTACCTGCTCTGGCCTATGCAACTCAAGACCCACAATTGTAGTTAACTCTTTAGCTGCCCTCTGCAATGGCCTAGCTAGCCAGCTGCAAACCACTACAGAAAACTTGGAAAGAATAAAACCAGGCCATGGAACAAGAAGCAACACCAGTACATCCTACCAAGTCGACTATGCAAAGACCTTCATCCTCATATCTAGAGAGTGTAAAAAATTAGGAGAGCTGACCACAATCTGACATAGCTGAATCATACCTCAACTGCACTGCTGCCCATTCACTGGACCAGAAAAAAACTAAAACTCCTAGCGAGTTTTGAGAAGATTTGTAGCTCAGGTTGAGGTTCTGGATGTGAGTTTGCTTGCTGAGCTGGAAGCTTAGTTTTCAGACGTTTCGTCACCATTCTAGGTAACATCATCAGTGAGCCTCCGACAGCAGCGCATCGGAGGCTCACTGATGATGTTACCTAGAATGGTGACGAAACGTCTGAAAACTAAGCTTCCAGTTCAGCGAGCAAACTCACATCCAGAACTAAAACTCCTCTAATAGCACTGTGGGTGTGCCAAAACCAGATAGACTGTAGCAGCTCAACATCACCTTCAAGGGTAAATGCTGATGCTGCCAAGAATGCTCAAAGTTCTTATCAGCCCAAGCAAGGTCAGTTAATATTTCACTTCACATATAGGTTGACAGAGGCACTCTGGAATATGCTTGGTGCTTTGTGTACACCAGTAGCGACCTCACTCAAAAAGACCACCATTGACAGGGCAAACTTAACACTGGTTCAGCTATGCCAGTCCTAGCTGTTTACAAACTATAACATCAAGTTTTGGACAATCAAGGCCTCTACAAGTCAGCAAAACGCCCTAGGGTACTCATTTGTTGTCATCACCGTACTCTTGGGCTGTGCATCAATAATACAGAAGAGCACAGGAGAAACTCCACCAGTAATGTCTCTGCCATGGATTCTGGATTCACTGGGAGGATTATCAAACAAACATCAATGTCCTTCTTGAAGCTAGCTCCACAAGCATTCAGAATGAACTCTGCAAGGCCATTCCCAATGGAATCCAGTCCCCATCAGGTTTTCTTTTCTCAGCTCTCAACAGTCCAGGGAAGACAAAGAAAATGCTACAAAGACACAATGCTCTTTAAGGAGCAGCAGAATTGACTTTAATGACTGAAAGGAGTATGATACAAGTCATTCAAAATGGCAATGTGCACGTCAAACTGCATCACACTGGGTCACATTATTTTAAATGAGGTGGCAGAGAAGGAAAGGAAACAGATCCCGCACCCTGGGTTACACAACCTTGTGGGATGGCTTTGCCAGTGTATCAAAGGATCTATACAAGTGGATTTAGAAGTTTAGAATTGGTCTTTTCAGTCACTTGATGATTCACAGTAAAAGCTTGCAACCCTCAGTAGTCAGCATGAGAGAATTGAAGGACAGCTGATGGCTCACGTACCAATAGCAAACTTCAACCTGTCTGCGCCCTTTGTCGACTCCATACATACTCGGTTTACGAAGTTATGTGGCAAAGTATCGACAAACTTGGACATATAATCACACTGTCCTCTTATCCAAGTCACCAACATATATGCACTTAGTCAAAATAAAACCTACTAACCCAACTTTGTTCATTGTTCAAAAACAAAACTGCTGGAAAAGCTCAGGTCTGACTGCATCTGCGAATGAAAAAAGTTAGCGTTTCAGGTCCAGTGACCCTTCCTCAGCTGCTGTTCCCTATCTATTAGCTATTCTGTGGTAATATATCAACTTAAACACCACCAGCTCTAATTTTGAGTATTAGCCTGAGTCAAGGCACCTGAAACTCAAATTCCAAACACACGACCATCCACTGGTTCCTCAGCTACCCTGCTAGTTACAGCTTCAAAATTCTAGACTCAGTCAGACAACTTGGAAACAGATCCTTGGTCCACACCAAGTTTTCCCAAACTAAATTAGCCTCACTTGCCTGTGTTTGGCCCACATCCCTGTCAACCTTTCCTATTTTTGTCTCTATCCAAATTTCTTTTTAAAATGTTGTAACTGTATCTGCATCTAACACTTCCTCTGGCAGTTCATTCCTGAAAGGAGCCATCATCTGTGTGGAAATGTTACACCCTCAGCTCCTTTTTAAATCTTTCTCCTCTCACCTTAAAAATATGTCCCCTAGTTCTGAACTCACCCACCCTGGGAGAAAAGACCTTTGCAACTCACCTTATCCATGCCTATAGAGATGTTATAGGCCTCTATAGAGGTCACCCTCAACCTCCAATGCTCCAGTGAAAGAAGTCACAGCCTATCCAACTTCTCCTTATAACTCAAACTTCTCTCGTCCCGGCAACATACTGGTAAATCTTCTGGAAATCAGTGTTGAAGTGGAAAATGATAAAACCATTACAGCAAGTGACCTATTATGTTCTTAATAAAAGGAACCTAGAAATTTTCCTACCACTGATGTGAGGCTAACTGGTCAGAGTTCTCTGCTTTCCTTCTCCTTTCTATAATTGCAGAGATAAAACCCTGGGATATGGGCCATGAATGTAGGGATTTGTTGTGTGTGTGATCAATTGAATTTTCCCATACTACTACATTACTGAAATTGTCTTGAAACGTCTCATTCACAGGCTAGTTGGTACTCCATTATTTTTGCTTTCTTTTGTTTATGAAGACAGGAAATAAAAGTATTTGCTTAATCTCTCTGCCATTTCCTTCGTTGCCATTATAATTTTGTCTGTTGCTGCTTCCAACAGTCCCAGCTTTCACTAATCTCTTCAGTTTTTACATACCTGCAGAAGCTTTAACATGAGACAAACGGATTGTCAATTTACTCCCATACTTTTTCAAGAACAAAGAAAATTACAGCACAGGAACAAGCCCTTTGGCCCTCCAAGCCTGCACCGATCCAGATCCTCTATCTAAACCGGTCATCTATTTTCCAAGGACCCGTATCCCTCTGCTCTCTGCCCATTCATGTATCTGTCTAGATACATCTTAAATGATGCTATCATGCCCGCCTTTACCACCACCACTGGCAATGCATTCCAGGCACCTACCACCTTCTGCGTAAAGAACTTTCCACACATATCTCCCTTAAACTTTTCTCCTCTCACCTTGAGATCATGACCCCTAGTAACTGACTCCCCCACTCGGGGGAATAAAAAGCTTCTTGCTGTCCACCCTGTCTAGACCTCTTAAGATTCTTTACACCTCAATCAGGTCCCCCCCTCAACATCCGTCTTTCTAATGTAAATAATCATAATCTACTCAACCTCTCTTCATAGCTGGTGCCCTCCATACCAGGCAGCATCCTGGTGAACCTCCTCTGCACCCTCTCCAAAGCAGCCACATTCTTGTAGTAATGTGGCAACCAGAACCGTATGCAGTATTCCAAATGTGGTCGAACCAAAGTCCTATGCAACTGCAACATGACCTGCCAACTCTTGTACTCAACACCCTGTCTGATGAATGAAAGCATGCCGTATGCCTTCTTGACCATTCTACCAACCTGCTTTGCTACCTTCAGGGTACAATGGACCTGAACACCCAGATCTCTGTGCATCAATTCTCCCCAGGGCTTTTCAATTTACTGTACAGTTCGCTCTTGGACTTTCCTCTGAAAATCTCTCAAAGCCCAGGCTTAGCACTACTGTCTATATTGTAATCCTCTTCCTTTAAATTACTGGTATTAGAATCACTACAAACATGAATCAGTGTCTTCAAGGAGCAAACAAAATGTAAGGGATTATCCCTCAACAGTTCACAGACTACAGGCAGAAATCATGAACCAAGGGAATCCCAACATTAGTGAAAGTTTATTTTCCTCCATCCCACTTCGAAGTGGGAAATGTGGATTCACACAACGAAGCCATGTTACATCAAATTGCAGAGGTAACATTCCACTCTTTTTAACCTATTAAGTGTTGATAGTGTATCCTTCTGAACAATACTGCGTGTTAACACATTTAAAATTCAGGTCACTGACCTTTCAGAACTTCCAATGAAAGGGCATCAACCTGAACAGTCAACATCATCTCGCTGCACAAATGCCATCAGTTCAGCTGAGTATCTTCTGCTTCAATTTCAGCCCAAGCAATCTATTTCTGAATATTTTAAATCAGTTCCAGCACCTGAGTCAATACCCTGCAAGAAGCTTAAATCACAAGCATAATCTTGGGCATTTTATCCAATTATTCCTTCCATAGGCTCCTCTCCCAGTATATATCTTTTCACATGAACTGGCCATTTTTACAGCAAATTTGGGAAATTGTTAGGGGGTGATAACATAATGATAATGTTGCTGGCTAATGTTCCAGAAACAAGTTCAATCTTCAACACATTGGCTCCGGGAAAATTTAAATTCAATTAATATATGGGAATAAAACGCAAAGCTTGTGAATAGTTTATTGTAAAACATCACCTACTTTAAGATAGTAGGAACTGCCAATGCTAGAGAATCTGAGATAACAAGGTGTAGAGAGCTGGATGAACACAGCAGTCCAAGCAGCAAAGGAGCAGGAAAGCTGATGTTTCGGGTCTAGACCCTTTCTGAAGAAGAGTCTAGACCCGACACGTCAGCTTTCCTGCTGTATTCATCTAGCTCTACACCTCGTTATCTCACGTACTTTACGAATGTGTTTTAGCAGAGAAAATCTACCATCCTTACCCAGTCTGGCCTAGACCTGACACCAGATCTCAGTAATGTGCTTTCTTCTTAACTGTATTCCAAAGTGACCCACACGGTCAATTATACCAAATTGCTTCAAAAGGCTTTGTCAGTGCATTTCAGTACTTCTGCAACTCGCTGTAATCCTGTTTTGAGGTCAAAATTGTTCAATGCCACAGTGAGAATGGAGAGAACAGGGATCTATTAAACGGGGGAAGCATGGCTGTTACAATTTACTCAAAGCTTCACTACAGCTAATGCTCCCTTAGAGACTGCAATCCCAAAATTTCAGCTTGTGACCCCAACTGGGATCCTGACCGTCCTCTTTGGGATGCTCTGGTGTATCTACGCTTGTGGACTGCAGTGCTTCAAATAGGCAACCTTCTTCGGGGCAATTAAAGGATGACTTTAGCAAAGTTCACAAACCCCAAGAATGAAACTGTTTCATCTGTCCTACCGTTGACTGCAATGATTAAAAATGAAATGTAAACACTAACTGCTCTAATTACACGTCTGATACAGATGGATAAGAAATGCATTTGGGCCATGGACCCTCCTCTTGCCAATCAAAATTCTAACAGGATTGGACAGGATAGATGCAGGGAGGGTGTTCCCTCTGGTGGGAATGTCGAGAACCAGGGCTCACAGTATGAGGATTTGGGGTGGACAATTTAGGACAGAGATGAGGAGACATTTCTTCACTCAAGGAGTGGTGAGCCTGTGGAATTCATTACCACAGGAAGGAGGTGATGCCAAAACATAGAAAGCATTCAACAGGTGACTAGACATAGCATTTGGGGTGAATATGATCAAAGGTGAGGGGTAAGAAAGCAGGATCAGACTACTGAGTTGGATGATCAGCCATGATCGTGAAGAACGGTGGAGCAGACGCAAAGGGCCAAGGGACCTCCTCTTGGCACCTATATTTCTATGTTAATGAAGTAGACTAGGGTGAACAAGGCAGATTCTAAATTTGCAGAGGAGGCAAAGCTTGGAAATGTTTTGAATGAGACGAAAAAGCCTTAAGAGGATTACAGATATGCTGGCTGAAAGCACGGCAAAAAGGAGCTGAATTTACAGATGTGTGAAGTGGTACCAATAGAAGAGTGCCAATGCACGAATAACAGTGGGAACTGTATCTGGAGACCATACAAGACAGACAACATTATCAGCAATCAATAAATTGGTGTTGACAAGACCAGTTTTGCCTCCTTAAGACGAAGTTCAGTAAAATTTGTAGAAGTTCCAGTAACGTCACTGTTGTGGTTTACCTTGTAATTCAGATAATATTGTCAAAAAAAGGATAAAGAGTCTAAACAGCAAATTAATGCTTACTGAAAATTTGTCACATCATCTTTCTGGTTTTAAAATCAGCCAGGAGCACTTCTAATTCTAGGTTTTCACTGTATCCATATTCCTCAATTCTTTAACCACATATCCAAACTATTCCTAAAATGCTGACATGATCATTGCTTCAATCATGATGCCTGACAGTACATTTCACAACTTAAGCAGAAGTTTCTCCAACTTGCTCATAAATCTCTTACATTTGATCTTTTCCCCATTATAAACCCTTAACATTACTAAACAGTCTGATTTCTATCTACACTGTCTCTGCCCTTTGCAATTTTGAGTAACTATCAACTTACAACTGCTTCCCTTTTATCAGAAACAGCCCCAGGTGCTCACTGCATAACAGCATCAAGTTAACATCTTTTAGATGTTACTGCTTCAGCTCCTTTTGACTGCTGGGTTCAGCCACTCCACCAGGTCCTTTTTTTTAAAAAAAAGATGTCACCAGTCCAGTTTAAACAGTAAAAGACAACATAATAAATTTAAGGGTCATTCATTCTTCCTTAAATTTTCAACACTGATATTGCTCTTGGCGTTTCCCGAAAACATTGATCCACGGAGGACCTTCAGAGGCAGCAGCTTATTGCATTAAATATGTTTCATAAATGACAATGTTCAATCAAGTTGGGGCAAAAGAAAAATAAGTCCAAGGAGGAAAAATTTAGGTGGTCAATGCAAAGCCACTGTTTATACAGAATTCAGAGCTTTGGAAAAAAAACCACACAATGCAGGAAAACCAAACAAGAGTCAATGCAAAATAAAAGGGAGCAATTCAGACGGAGGTTCAGGAGCAGAAGCCCGAGGACAAAAGTGCAAACAATTGAAAGTGACAGAGCAAGTAAAAAGGATGGCCGGGGGGGGGGGGGGGGGGGGGGGGGGGGGGGGGGGGGCGTGGCATTGTGACAAGTTCTGGACTTGGCACTTCAGAAAGGAAGTGAATGTTTTAGGTGGGCTGGCAAGATAAAGATGAATTGAGAGAATGCTTCCAGGGATGAGCGACTTCAGGTATGCAGACAGACTGGAGAATCCAAGATAACAAAGTGTGGAGCTGGATGAACGCAGCAGGCCAAGTAGCATCGTAGGAGCACAAAAGCTGATGTTTTGGGCCTAGGCCCTCCAAAGTAGCTTTTTATGCTTACAGAAGATTGAGAAGAGATTTGATAGAAGTAGATTGAGGGAAACGGTTCCCTTGGCAGAACAGCCAGATCCAGAGGACAGCATGAATGACAAGTGAACCAGCAGGAATGAGAATTCGCCCCCGCAGTGAGTGGTTAGAATCTGGAATATATTTCCACAGTGTCTTGGAGGCAGATTCAATTGTTGCTGAAGAGTAAAGAAAATCACAAGGCTATGGAGAAAGGGCCAGGCAGTTGGGGCTCGTTATGAAGTGCTCTTACTGGACAGCCAGACAAGATGACAGGCCAAATGGGTCTGCTTGTCTTGTAATCATGTTACATTTCTAATGTTGAAATAACTCCACTCTGATTGCATCCAAATTTTAAGGAAAACCTGATGCATCTCCTGACTGGAGCCCACTCCCAACGTGCCCTACATTGGTCAAGAAATAAACAAATTTTTTTTTATTTTCAGGACATTTAAATTGTTTCTCACCCCTTTTGCACGAGTGCATCACCACTTGCAAGTTGGATGCCTTCACCGCTCCCTAAAAATTGTCCAGGCAGATATTTGGCTATGGAACTCAACTCAACCTGTTCTCATTCAGGTACATCTTTTCTAAAGGGAATTGTCAAAAGGAGTAAGGAACAGGAATCATTCTGTTCCAGTCTGCACAATCCTAATGTTTCAGGTCAATTACTTATCAAGTGAGGCAGGAAAAAGGTGAATGGGAGAACACAAAATAGGACAAATTAAAAATGGCAAAACGAATGATGGCAAAAGACATAGGATTCATGTCTCCTCCTTCCTTGTCATTTTTACCACATATCATTTTGTGCCACCTCCTGAAGAACTGGAGTAGGTGATTCAGCCCATCAACCCTGCCTTGACATTCAACAGTTTATTGGCTAACTAGAGTGTTCCAATGCCTTTTTACCTGTCTAATCCCCATACGTAAATTTGATTACCAGGTACAATTATCAACCTCAGCCTTAAAAATATTCATAGATTGAGCACTTTGCTAGCAGAGTTATGAACCTTTGGAATTATCTGCAAAAAAACCCAAAAAAGCCTCAGGAGAAAATGGCATCCCCCTTATTTTCAAATTGTGTCCCCTAATTCTAGACTCCCAACTAAGAGATACATTTTGTCTGCACCTAGAAGATAGGAAGAACTATTATCTCTGATCCCAGCATCGGCAAAGTGTGGAGGTGGAGGAACACAGCAGGCCAGGCAGCATCAGAGGAGCAGGAAAGCTGACATTTCAGGTCAGGACGCTTCTTCAGAAAACCAGACCCAGCATAAACAGGGACATACTTCTTTCAATTTAGTATGTCATATTCACTACTTGCAAGACAGGCAAAATGGAGCCCGGCTGACTGCTTTCTAGCCACCTCCATTCATGATTCATTCATCAGCTCCTATTGTCGTGACCTCCTGTTCCATTGCAGTTAAGCTCATAGTAAGCTGGAGGAACACCATCTCATCTTCTGAGTAGATACTTTACAGCCTGTGCTGAATTCACAATTCGTGTGTAACTTCAGCCCTCTTTTGCGAATGGCATGATTCTGTTTCTCACATTTATATCCCTTTTAGATGTATTAATTTTTACACCCTCCACCCGCAAAAAAAACTGTCAAGTGAAGCTATTCTCATTTCTATCCTGACATCTATGTGCTGATCAAGGCAAAGTTTAAAAGGAAATTCCTTCGAGGCTGCCGATTCCTGATGAAATGGAAGCTAATTGATGCTTACCCTCTAACAATTGAGAAGTAACAATGACCTCTACAGCCGTTGGAAATTCCAGTTAAGTATGAATGAGCAGGTGTCAGTCAATGGCATAATTTATGACTCCTTCCTTCATTTTCTAATTTTGGGGAGACTGTTCAGCCAGGTTAGATTTATCCTCTCCTTTCATTTCTTGCAGGGTACATAGCAATGGCAATAAATGGTAGCTCCGCCAGCCACAGCCTAAGAATGGATATAAGAAAAACGAAACATCATGCCATTAAACTAGGGAGCTTGCGTATGCGATGGGGTGCAGAGTTAGGGTAAATAATCCACAATCCCGATTCATCTCCTGAAACTGCTCCCACGTTTACCAGGCACACACTCATGCTGTTCATACCTCAGCTTCTTTGCACCAACAGCTGAATCCAGATCCAGCTTCTCATCAGTTCAAAGGTTCTATTGCTATGGAAGAGTGACTACAGACTGTGGCCCCACAACGCAAGCTCAATGGCAGAGGCTTTTTGACGGCTGGAAGCATGCTGCAGACACTGCATGTGAATGGTTTTCACACTTTAAGCAAGCACCGTATGAAATGTTCGCAGCTGCAGTTATACTTTACTGAAAACCTTGATGACACCACTGCTACAGGATGAGTCAATTTCCTGAAATCCATTCAAGACAGCTGCAGTGTTGGTACTTCCACCTGTTAGTAGGTTCAAAGCTACAATCCAGAGATTTGCTGTTGTCATATTTTGGTGTGTGCAAATTGGCTGGCATTTTTCCTGCATTATAACATTTACTACCCTTCCAGAGGGTGTTGGAATGTGAAAGCTAAAGTGAACCACCCATGGGTTGGCTGATTCTTGCAGAGTGGACAAACACCAGAGATCTTGGGTGAATGCAGAAGAGAAATGAGTGACAATTCCCTAACTTACAAGGATGAGAACTATCAGCTGATCACTACCTGACTGGGTTCTGTTGATCAAGCTTAAACTTACTGAATTTGTATTATGCAGCCAGAACGGAGACAGGCAAACATCACTGTTGCAACTGCCCTAATTACTGCTGTCCCCAGTCACAGTGTAGTAATATCACATTTGGCAGCTGTCCTTTTTGATTGTGTCAAAGACAAAAATCAATTTAAGATTCCCCTCAGCCCCAGATCCTTTTTAATCCCTCCCAGCACTAATTGCTGCTGCTACACAGCTTGGTCCAGAGTTCAGTGGCTGATGGAACAGTGTTCTGTGAAAGGAGGGAAAATCTCAGGTTAACAGTGAGACAATTGGATCCAAAACTTCAGCTAACTCAAGGAAAACAAAAGACAAACTTGCACGGCTAAAGCATCTTTCAAAACTCCAACGCATTTACAGTTCGTAAGTGCTGAATGTAATCACTTGTAACATAGGAAATCTGGCAGCCAATTCACAATCAGCAGGCTCTCATAAATAGCAAAACTTTAATGATCAGATAGTGAGCAATGTTGATTGAAGGATAATGACCGTAATATCATAAATATCTTCCTTCTTCGTTGCTTTTGAAATAGTGCCATGGAATCTTTTACATTCAATCAAGGTGACAGATGGATCTCAGTTCAAACTTTTCATTTGAAGAACACATTACCTCTAACAGTGTAGAACTCCTCCATACCACATCTAGCTTGGCACCCATCCCTCTGAAATAGCCTCACTTCCAGGACACAGTAGACCTACGGTCTGAGAAAGGGGCCTGGCAACCTTCCCATACAGTCTTCAGGAACAACCTGGAGCAATCCAAGAGTAAAGCAACAGGAAAAGAGAGATTTTAAAAAGTAAGGGAAAAAGAGGCACAAAGTAAAACAAAAAAGTCCGGCTTTCTTTGCAATAGTGCCACGGAATCTTTCATGTCAATGCAAGACAGCAGGGCCTAAGTTTAGGTCTCATCTGAAAGAAAGCCTGTTCTAACAGGCTCACAGAACTAGACTGCGACAGTCTAGATTTTCAAGCTCAGATCTCTGGAGTGGACCTTGAGCCCAAAGCCTGCTGATTCAAGTTGAGGTCTACACACTGCCACAACACCCAATTTGCATATATACAGACCCTTAACTTTACATCAGCATAACACTCCACAAGTTCCTCAGGATAGAGTCCTGATGGTTCAACCATCTTCAGTGGCCTCAATGGCCACGCCTCCATAATGTCTGAAACAGGAACGTTCATTAATGGATTACACGACATTTACCACCATTTGCAGCTTTTCAGATACTGAAGCAACTGTATCCAATGGCAGCAAGACTGAAATCCCAGGTGTGGACTGAAAAATGACAAGTAACATTTGCACTTCGCAAGTTCTAGGCAATGACCATATTAAACAAGAGAATCTCCCCATGATCTTTAATGGCAATCCCAACGAATCACCTACTATAAACATTCAGGCTTGGGAATATAGCAACAATGAATGAAGTGAGGAGTCAAAATCCTGGAACTCCCTTAACAGTCCTGTAGGTCCCTACAAATGCAAGCACGTAGCAGTTTAGAAAAAAAAGCAGCTCACCACCTCCAATAAATTCAGAGTTAGCCAGCAACACCACCATCTAAGAATGTATAGTTTTAAAAGAAAAACTACTGCACTCATGAAACTCAGCAGCCCTCCAATTTCAGCCTTAAACACATTCCACTACCTTTACCTTACAGAGGGAGGTAGGACCTCAGCAGCTGCAAGTCCTAAGCTCAGATTTTCCTCTATCTCCTTTTTAAAAATCAACCATTGACCTGGCTTTCAAGCACTAATATCATCTTTGATGGCTTAATGAGATTTGTTGGTTGATTGCACTTGGTTGAAGCATCTAGTGATGCTCTGTTATAGGTAATAGGCTGCGACTGATCTTTTAATGTCTATATTTAAAAGTCAGTGGAAAGAACACACCCACATTCTAACACCGTAGCAATTCTCTGTGAAGCATCATTTAAATTGTTTACACTGTGGGGAAAAAAGTTTTTTCACACATACAAGGACTGCAAATGTTACAGCTTAAAAAACAATCAAGGCATTGTTTTCAGGCAGAGGGGCTGCACTGTGCATGCTCGTTGACTTTTCCAACAACTTTTGTCATTTTTCTTACAATCACAGGAACTACACGAGACCAATTCTCATCCAAAGCGCCCGAATTTCTTGTCAAGCAACTTGCTACTTATAGCTGCAAATCTGCAGATATGTTAATATTCCTAGTTCACCTGTGTGCACCTTCTACAGCCAACTGTTACTTGAAATTTAAGTCCTATTTACTCCAGTGGTGTGTGACAACACCTTTGAAAAAAATATTCAAGTACCTAGAGTCTCTCAACTGACATTACCAAATTGATTCTCTGATCATTATCTCAACTCCTTTTGAAAATCTAAAGATAAGAGAGTGGAGCTGGAGGAACACAGCAGGCCAAGCAGCAGAGGAGGAAAGTGGTCATTTCAGGTCGGGACCTTTCTTCAAAAGTAAAATGCAGCACTGAAGGGTCCCAACCCGAAACGCCAAACTTTCCTGCTCCTCTGATGCTGCTTGGCCTGCCACGTTCCTCCAGCTACTGCAGTTCTTATTAACTCTTGAAAATCTGATGTGCTTTCTGTACAGTGATTATATTCTAAATGTAGTTCTGTGGTTATAAAGCAGTTTGGGACTTCCTGAGATTATAAAAAGGTGCCACGGAAATGCAATTTTTTTTCCTTCATCCCAAGTCTAAACCTTAATTTATGGCGGCCAGCTAGCCAGTTCTTCACACGGATTAAAGAATTGCCTTACTACTTTATTCCTAACGGTGGTTCATTGTTAAGCCAGTGCCAATCCTGCACAATGTAGATGCAAGCTGCACTGCACACCTGGGCTCCAATCCACTGGTAGAACACTTGAGCTGATCAAGGATTGCCCTTGAGACTAGAGATGCATCTCCTAGATACTGCTGAGAGAGTGAACTGAGATTACTGGGCTCCAGTCAGGGGAAAAAACTCTAAAGCAAAAACTCATCACTGTTACAAGGGAGGGAGTGGACAGAACAAACATTTACAATAAGTTTGACATCATCCCAAAGTGCAGAAGCCTGTAAACAATGCAGCAGCCAATAACACACATAGCCAGCTCTCACAACCAAATGGAAGAAAGATAGAATCCCACTTTAATGTAATGTCTCACTCAAAAGCGAGAAGCCCTGACAGTGTGACGCTCTAGTGCTGCACTAGAGTTGGTCTAAATGATGCTCAATTCCTACGGCAGGGGTTGGATTTAATGAGGGCATTAAGGGTCTCACCACTGGCGAGAAGGTGGACAGAATCTACCAGTGCTTCACAGTGTGAGTGATATTGATCAAGGAGGGAACCAAAAAAAAAGACAGCTGAATATTGGGAACACTGGTTAAAAGACCCCACCATCTACCTTTTGAAAGATCTGGCATTGAATTGGTGCCTTTGCACAAAGTGTGCCAACAAACAAATCAAGGTTTGCTTGTTGTGCTCCCTACATGACAAGTTCCCCATCCAAGGGCAGGTTCATACAAGTTTTAATGAGACAAACTTCCCGAGTCATTAAAGGGTGATTCTTTTAAAAGGTGCATTAACATGACAAAAATATCAGAAATGGAAGTAAGAGTATGTTTGATTGATTATTAAGGTTTTCCTGTTGAATAACTGGGGTCTATTCTTGCAATAGATGACACATTCAGGGAGATCTATACAGTCAGGGCAAGGAGTAGAGGAATACATCCAACCAGAGTCAGCAACTCTATGCCCAGAACATGTTGCAATTCAGTCATGGTGTTGGATTTGCATCCTTAAGACCATGCTGAATTCACAACAATGTAATCTGGAAAATAAATCAGTTGCACTGGGGAAAGTATAAATTATGGAAGCTGTTCAACCTGATTCACTTGACTCCATCCTCACCCAATGCAACTGACTTGCTAAGCTTTGAAGTGGCTCAACTACAGAAGTGATTACACTGGCTATGAGGATTTGGCAGAGAAAAAAATGCCCATAAAGGAAGCAAGGTGGGGTGGGGGAGGGAGATGGTGGTGTGTAAGCAGGGGAAGGGAGGGAGTGGAAGGGAAGAACAAGTACAGAGATTCTGAAAGCTTTGTCATCAGCAGCTATGTTCTCAATGGAGGGTCACCGAACCCGAAATGTTAACTGATCTTTTTCTTCAGATGCTGCTAAACCTGCCGAGCTTTTCCAGCAACTTGTGTGTTTGTTCCTGATTTACAGCATCCAGTTTATTTCAGCTTTTAATACACTCAATGGTGTTGCCCTTGGCTTCTCGGCCACTTCAGCTCTTTCCTCCATGAAGATGCTCCTTAAATGATACTTGTCACCTGTTAAGTTACTTCATTTAGCTTATCACATTTTGTTTCATTGTCATTGAGAGTTACTTTGTATTTTTTAAATTCCAAAGGCACTGTGACAATGCCCATTGTTGAGACCAATGCTCTGACGTACAAATGTCCTCCTTCCTGGAGGCCGCTCAAGCCAATATGCACACTGGGGGCAAGCATGGGAGGGAGAGATAGCATTGCTTTACCCACAATCCAGGGGCCTCTCACCATGGTGGAGGGGATCACAAGCAGCAGCTCATCTGGCATGCAACCATTTAAAGATGCTGAGCTACACTCTTCCTGCCTGCTCGCAAATTCCATGCGCACGTGCATGGTTTCCCAAATCTGATGAGACTTTTGTCAGTTAGGAAATTGTGGATTGCCATCCCGTTGATCTTCAACACTGCAAACACTGGAAAGACAAACTTAAATCCAGGACTGGCTGTGAGTAAAACGGGGAACTGAGTGTTGATTCAAACAGTCCATCAGCTATAACTATTTGCCACATTACAGCCATGTATCCAAAAATACAAGAATCAATAAGAACACACAGAACCAGTAAATCATTTAGCTCTTTGAGCCTGCTCCAATAAGATCCCAGCAGATAAAGGGCTGGGTGAGGGATAATTAAAACAGGACATCAAAAAGTAGAACTCCTGAAATGAGATCATGAATGATTATACTGCCCCACGCCCAATCACTGTCACTGTCAACTTTTATTGTTCAGTATCATAGACAAATATCTTTCTAAAAAACCCAGAATGCTGGAAATCTGAAATAAAAATAGAAAGTGCTGAAGAAACTCAGCAGGCTCGACAGCATATGCAGACAGAAAAAGGCATTCAAGAGACTGTACTATGGATCTCGCAATAATCAGTGGGAAATTGAGAAGCAAATTTGAGGAGATTCTCAATTATTTGTAATAATAATAGGGTGGTAATGGTAAAGCATTTTACATTTCCAAACACAGACTGGGACTGTCATAGTGTTAAGGGTGTACAAGAAAATTCTGATTCAGTATGAGGATGTACCCCCTACAGAAAGAGCAAAACTTGACCTACATTTGGGAAATAAGGCAAGGCAGGTGGCTAAGGCGTCAGTGACTGGAGGTTGACTAAGGTGGCGCCACTGCTTAAGAAAGGTGGTAAAGAAAAGCCAGGCAACTACAGACCAGTGAGCTGGACATCAGTGGTGGGCAAGCTGTTGGAGGGGATCCTGAGGGTCAGGATGTGTGTGTATTTAGAAAGGCAAGGACTGATCAGGGACAGTGGTTTTATGCATGGGAAATCATGTCTCACTAACTTGATTGTTTTTTCTGAAGTAGTAACGAAGAGGATTGATGAGGGCAGGGCAGTGGACGTGATCTATACAAACTTCAGTAAAACGTTCCACATGGTAGACTGGTTAGCAAGGCTAGATCACATGGAATACACGGAGAACATTTGAATACAGGACTGGCTTGAAGGTAGGAGACAGAGGGCGGTGGTGGAGAGTTTTTTTTAGACTGGAGGCCTGTGACCAGTGGTGTGCCACAAGGATCGGTGCTGGATCCACTGCTTTTTGTCATTTATATAAGTGATTTGGATGTGATCATATGAGGCATAGTCAGTAAATTTGCACATGACACCAAAATTGGAGGTGTAGTGGGCAGCTAAGAAGGCGACCTTAGAGTACACTGGGACCTTGATGAGATGGGCCAATGGGTTGATAAGTGGCAGATGGGGATTAATTTCAATGAATGCGAGGTGTTGCAGTTTGGAAAGACAAATCAGGGTAGGCCTTATTCACTTAATGGTAAGGACCGGGACAGTGTTGCTGAACAGAGACCTTGGAATGCAGAGATAATGGGAACTGCAGATGCTGGAGATTCCAAGATAATAAAATGTGAGGCTGGATGAACACAGCAGGCCAAGCAGCATCTCAGGAGCACAAAAGCTGACGTTTCGGGCCTAGACCCTTCATCAGAGAGGGGGATGGGGGGAGGGAACTGGAATAAATAGGGAGAGAGGGGGAGGCGGACCGAAGATGGAGAGTAAAGAAGATAGGTGGAGAGGGTGTAGGTGGGGAGGTAGGGAGGGGATAGGTCAGTCCAGGGAAGACGGACAGGTCAAGGAGGTGGGATGAGGTTAGTAGGTAGCTGGGGGTGCGGCTTGGGGTGGGAGGAAGGGATGGGTGAGAGGAAGAACCGGTTAGGGAGGCAGAGACAGGTTGGACTGGTTTTGGGATGCAGTGGGTGGGGGGGAAGAGCTGGGCTGGTTGTGTGGTGCAGTGGGGGGAGGGGATGAACTGGGCTGGTTTAGGGATGCAGTGGGGGAAGGGGAGATTTTGAAACTGGTGAAGTCCACATTGATACCATATGGCTGCAGGGTTCCCAGGCGGAATATGAGTTGCTGTTCCTGCAACCTTCGGGTGGCATCATTGTGGCAGTGCAGGAGGCCCATGATGGACATGTCATCAAGAGAATGGGAGGGGGAGTGGAAATGGTTTGCGACTGGGAGGTGCAGTTGTTTGTTACGAACTGAGCGGAGGTGTTCTGCAAAGCGGTCCCCAAGCCTCCGCTTGGTTTCCCCAATGTAGAGGAAGCCGCACCGGGTACAGTTGATGCAGTATACCACATTGGCAGATGTGCAGGTGAACCTCTGCTTAATGTGGAATGTCATCTTGGGGCCTGGGATGGGGGTGAGGGAGGAGGTGTGGGGACAAGTGTAGCATTTCCTGCGGTTGCAGGGGAAGGTGCCGGGTATGGTGGGGTTGGAGGGCAGTGTGGAGCGAACAAGGGAGTCACGGAGAGAGTGGTCTCTCCGGAAAGCAGACAGGGGAGGGGATGGAAAAATGTCTTGGGTGGTGGGGTCGGATTGTAAATGGCGGAAGTGTCGGAGGATAATGCGTTGTATCCGGAGGTTGGTAGGGTGGTGTGTGAGAACGAGGGGGATCTCCCGCGACACATCCCTCACACCCCACCCCCGCCACAACCGCCCCAAGAGGATCCCCCTCGTTCTCACACACCACCCTACCAACCTCCGGATACAACGCATTATCCTCCGACACTTCCGCCATTTACAATCCGACCCCACCACCCAAGACATTTTTCCATCCCCTCCCCTGTCTGCTTTCCGGAGAGACCACTCTCTCCGTGACTCCCTTGTTCGCTCCACACTGCCCTCCAACCCCACCATACCCGGCACCTTCCCCTGCAACCGCAGGAAATGCTACACTTGTCCCCACACCTCCTCCCTCACCCCCATCCCAGGCCCCAAGATGACATTCCACATTAAGCAGAGGTTCACCTGCACATCTGCCAATGTGGTATACTGCATCAACTGTACCCGGTGCGGCTTCCTCTACATTGGGGAAACCAAGCGGAGGCTTGGGGACCGCTTTGCAGAACACCTCCGCTCAGTTCGTAACAAACAACTGCACCTCCCAGTCGCAAACCATTTCCACTCCCCCTCCCATTCTCTTGATGACATGTCCATCATGGGCCTCCTGCACTGCCACAATGATGCCACCCGAAGGTTGCAGGAACAGCAACTCATATTCCGCCTGGGAACCCTGCAGCCATATGGTATCAATGTGGACTTCACCAGTTTCAAAATCTCCCCTTCCCCCACTGCATCCCTAAACCAGCCCAGTTCATCCCCTCCCCCCACTGCACCACACAACCAGCCCAGCTCTTCCCCCCCACCCACTGCATCCCAAAACCAGTCCAACCTGTCTCTGCCTCTCACCCATCCCTTCCTCCCACCCCAAGCCGCACCCCCAGCTACCTACTAACCTCATCCCACCTCCTTGACCTGTCCGTCTTCCCTGGACTGACCTATCCCCTCCCTACCTCCCCACCTACACCCTCTCCACCTATCTTCTTTACTCTCCATCTTCGGTCCGCCTCCCCCTCTCTCCCTATTTATTCCAGTTCCCTCCCCCCATCCCCCTCTCTGATGAAGGGTCTAGGCCCGAAACGTCAGCTTTTGTGCTCCTGAGATGCTGCTTGGCCTGCTGTGTTCATCCAGCCTCACATTTTATGACCTTGGAATGCAGTTTCTTTGAACGTAGAGTTGCAAGTAGACAGGATAGTGAAGTTGCCATTTGGTTTGCTAACCTTTGTTGATCAGTGTATTGAGTATGGGAGTTGGGAGGTCATGTTGAGTCTATACAGGACCTTGATTAGGCCACTTTTGGAATACTGCATTCAATTCTAATCTCCCTGCAACCGGGGCTGAATAGGCTGGGGCTATTTTCCCTAGAGCGTCAGAGGCTGAGGGATGACCTCATAGAAGTCCATAAAATCATGAGCAGCATAGACAGGGTGAATAGCCAAGATCTTGTCCCCAGGGTAGGGGACTCCGAAACCAGAAGGTTTCGGTTTAAAAGGAGAGAGGGGAAAGATTTAAAAGGGACTTCAAGTGGCACCTTTTCCATGCAGTGGACGGTGCAAGTTGAAGGCGCTGCCAGATGTTATGGAGGAGGCTGGTAAAATTACAACATTTAAAAAGGCATCTGGATAGGTTCATGAATAGGAAGTGTTTAGAGGGTATGGGCCAAATGCTGGCAAAGGGGACTGATTTTAAGACATCTGGTCAACATGGACAAGTTGGACCAAAGGGTCTGTGCCATGCTGTACAGCTCCATGACTCAAAACAAAGTCCAATACCACTCGATTAAAACCAGAGGCAAGCGAAAGAGTGATAGGTTTTATACTGGAAGAGTGGAATGGAGTCTTTACAGGAAATAGGATGTGAATAAGTATAACCAAAAGGTAGCTGTGGGAGCTAGTGGGTTATATGAATATTTGTAGATTGTCTGCATTTTCAGGGATAAACTAAGGTGGAAGAGACGGGAAGATCCCCTGCACCCTTGTTGTTGTATAGTTAAGGATTAGTTTCATCAAGATTATACTAATCTGATCTCCTGTACTCCTTCAACACCTTGAAACTGTTTTTGCAGTTAACCTCCATTTCTGCTAGACAAGCACAATACCAAGGGATATGGTACAAAGATTGGTAAATGAAGTTAGGGTAAAAGTTATTATCGGAGAGAAAGGCAGAACAGATTTGAGGGGTCAAATTGTTGAACCTTGTTTTAACGTTCTAATAAAGAAAGGGGAAGAGGAGAAAGGTAAAGGCAAAGAAAATAAAATTGGCATTGCATTAGCACTTTTGACAATCTCATGACATCCCAAAACATGCTACATTGCACTGAACGTGGCCATGATCAGACACTGGTGGAAGGTTTCCAAGAAAGCTTGTGAAAGTTAACAAGAAAGAATTGGGTCATGTTAGCTACAATCACAGCCCAACTGGAAAATCCATACAAAGGGCCTAGGGCTTGCCAAGATATTACGTTCATTACTGAGGCATTCTCTCAGGTGTCCCCTGCAGGAAGATTTGACCTATCAAGCCATTTCTCCATTCAACATGGTTATAGCTGATATTCTCAACACCATACTCATGCACTCTTCCCGTACCCACTGACCCCATCAGCTTCTGGAAATCTATTGCAACTTAACTCTGTTCAAAAGCTATGGATATCACGCAGGTTCACGACCCTCAAATTTCTCTTCGACTCAGTCCTAAATGGCCTACCTGTGTATCCTGTCACCTCAGTCTGAAATGGCCTATCACCTATTCCATGATTTGGGGTGGCAAGTGTTAGCCTAGCCAATGCCCACACCCACATGAACAAATACAAGAATCACTGACCTTAACCAGACAAATTGTGTTCCCTCTAACTTCAGCTCTTTCAACTCAATGAAAATGGTTTCAAGTTTGGTGAGTAAAAACTATTAACACCAGATCACCCAAGCAAGAACTTTAGAAGTCCTCCATGCAAGGGTTGCCCCACACCACAGAGGTATTGGCCTTTCTCCAACTCGTCACAGTACCCATTTGCTTGAACTAGATACACACCGAAACAAGGTGGTCCAGCCTCTTAAAACAGAGTAATTCATCTCGCATTTTAACCTCTCAAAATCTGGGTTGCATTTGTCTGAACAGGTCAAATTACATTGAGGCTGTGTAAATGACCAGGAGTCACAGGTATTGGCAGCTGGATTCTGAAGGGATGAATAGAGATCTCAAATCAACATTTGTCATGCAAATTTGAAACAAATTAAGCTCTAATGTGATTTTTCACACCCCCAGAAAGCAAGGCAAGCACATCAACAACACTTCCACCTTGAGACACTGGTTCTAGCACCAAATCTAGAGATTCTTGGGTAGATTTGTAGCTTGGGTGGTGGATGTTGTGGTTGGTTCACTCAGTTCAAATATAGAGAACACATGTGACTAGGCTCAGGTCCCACTTTCACACAAACACTGCACCATACTTACATCCAAGTCCTGCCAAATGCTGACTTTACTGCTGTCACCCGGCCCAGATTCTAGTTACAATTACAATTCTTGCTGACACCACCCAGATTCATTCAATTGTTTGAGACTACCAGCTGATAAAAATGGGCAAGACCGCATTAACAGTACACTGGCTATTTCACTCCATTGAGCAGACATTACATGAACGGATTTCCCAACTATAAAGAGTTAGGTAATTTCTGCACCAGTTGATGCTCACAGCTGAAACCTTTATAATCCAACCCTGCAAGACAGGCAATACTCTGTGTTACTTTGTGTACAAGTTACCTACTTGGCACGTGCAGAAGACAGCAAGTTAAAAAAAGTTCACAGTGTGAAGCTGGAGGAACACAGCAAGCCAGGCAGCAGAGGAGCAGGAATTGATGCTATCACAAATATGACCTCTGCATGCCACAGGGGATCAGAACACCCTGATCTAGCAAGATCAGGTTAACCAAGCGTACAGTGTGTAAGCAGGCATTATCTTGGTACAGTGTGGCAATCTATCACAACTGAATAGCCCCTCAACATGCACAGAGCCTTGTCTTATCATCATGAACTGCACACCAAACAGGTCATCTTTCAAGTGAGCAGGAGACACGTACAGTAATACCACAACTGTCAAATGACTTTTGGACAATTCCAAATCCTACCCCTCGACCTGATTCCACATCATTGCCATCTAGCTTAAACCAAAAAACAGACATCCCCAATATATAAATGCTTCAGTAGTTAAGGATAGGGAAGCAAATTAATACCAGATACACTTTATAATAACGATAACTCTATTCTACACATTTAAACATAGCTTCTTCTAATCAGCTCACAGTGCCACAAAACACCCTTGAGCACAAATGTTCACAACTCCAGTTAAGATCTAGCTTTAACCCCAACCCTATCATAAACTCCATGTCATTCATTAGCGTTAGACTTACAAATATATTGAAGTTTGAGGACAAAAAGCATACAGACTAACCACTCCAAGTTCATAGTTACCCACTCCACATGAGCAAATAGTTCTAAACATATTTACCAACTATGATCCTTTATCCTTTCAATCCTATCTTCAATTAGGGAAATAAATCACTATTTAGTGGAGTTATTACTCCAGTTGGTAACAACTCGCTAGGTAATGTTTTTGATACAGTGACATGGCCCAAGACACTTCTTGGGAGTGTGGTTTGACACAACCATTTAAAAATTTCAGAGCGAATAAGGAAAAAGTGGTAGGTTTGAGTGTGTGTCTTATAAAGGAGGAGGTGGAAAAGGAAAACATAATCACAATTTCTCTCTAAGCATTAAGCATAGAAAGGGCTCACAGCTCCCTACATTATTCAGTGTGGAAGAGGGGGCATCATCCTACCAAGCTAAAGTGAGCAGCCCACAACCCAAAACTTACACTGCTGGTATTAACAGTGGCCATCCATCTTCATTGTACAGACTAAACCATTCAACTCAACTGTGCCATAGAAATAACAGCAACCTCAAAACAGAATGAAAAAGGAGCTTCTCAGGCTTTATTCAATGCTAAGCAAAAATCAGAGGAATAAAAATCACCACAAAGACACTGAAATAGCCACCCAAAGACTATAGGCTTATACATTAGCATTAAATGAATAACTTAAGGCAGCTTAAACCTGCTCCTTTACTACAAGCTGTCCACTCCATCTAAAAATATCCATGCTATGAATATCCTGGAAAACTTTTAATCCTTGAATACGCTTAACCTCTCATTCCCTACCCCAAACCAATTATCCAAGCCTCTAGACTATACTTTCCACTGCTCACTTTAATTAGTCCTGATTCTATCATCCATTGAGTTATGCAGCATCTGGTCTCCCATTCCCCTTATACACTTCGAATGTTAGATAATGACAGACTGGAGGTCCATTTGTCAGGGTTGCAGAAAATCCCAGATTCATATTGATGAAGTCACAGCACGATTGGTTATCTGACATTCAATACCGAGTGAGCAGAAGTTTCCTACAACTTAAATATCAGTTTCAGTCCCTCTGAACGCTCAGTTCATTTGGTAGCAAATCCATCCCTTTCCTTGGCAACTGCCTGCAGCTGATCCACATCTTGACGTAATATATTTGATCATTAAGTTCAACTAACAATCACATGTGCACTAAGTATTTCCACCCCTGTATGATCACTCAGGTCTGCACATCCCTAAACTCCTGTGCTAAATACATTGCTAACCATGCTAACCACCCTCCCATAATTTCGCTGTCAACTCCTATGCCATGCCCTGTTAGCACAGATTCTAACTCTCGGTAAAGTTACTTCCTAATTTTAGAATTTTGATCATTGTTTCCAATCCCTCCACGGCCTCATTCCTTCCATACTTCACCAGCCCTACAATCCTTAAAGAGACCAATTCTGGCCCCTCATGAACCCCTGTCCTAAAAACACACTGTTCTAATTTAACACTCATTAAAACCTACCTCTTTGACCGAGCTTCTGATCATCGTCACAAGAAATAATCTTGGGCAAAAGTGTCAAACTGCATTTGATATAAAGCTTCTGTGATGCATGCAAGAGTCGTACAGTACAGAAACAGACCCTTTGGTCCAACTCATCCATGCTAAGTTTCCCCAGACTAAACTAGTTCCCACTTGCCTTTGTTTGGCTCACATCCCTCTAAACATTTCCTATATTTATGTACCTGTTCCAAATGTCTTAAAAATACTAACTACCTGCATCTACCACTTCTTCTGGCAGTTCAATCCACACACAAACTAGTCTGTGTGGAAAGTTACCCCCACAGCTCTTTTTTAGAATCTCTCTCCCCTCACCTTAAGAATATGACCCTTGTTTTGAACTTCCCCACCCTTGGCTATTCGCCTTATCTAGGTCAGTCATCATTTTATAAAAAAACAACTTTATAAAGGGCACCTCTCAACCGCCCATGCTCCATTGAAAAAAGGTCCCAGCCTATTCTTACATATCCTCCAGTCCCAGCAACATCCTGGTAAATCTTTTGTCAACGCTCCCCAATTTAATAATATCCTTCCTACGCAGCACCACCAGAACTTGGTAGTACTCCAGAAGAGGCCTCACCCATGTCCTGTACAACTTCAGCATGATATTCCAACTCCTGCACCCAATGCTCTGAGCAAAGGCTAACATGCTAAATGCCTTATTGTGTTATACGCAAGCATGTTGTCAGAAAGAATGTTATGATTGCCCTTTGGCAAGCCAAACTTCCCTACTGCAATCCAGTATCATTGGAAGTGTATGCATGTAAGCACACCGATTACATGGATATAGGATTGTGGTTGGTTCGCTCACTGAGCTGCTTCATTAGTTTGCAGGAGTTTCTTTACCTTTCTGGGTAAGATCATCAGTGCAGCCTCCAATGAAGTGCTGTAACATTTGCCCATTTGCTATTTAAACTTTGGGGTCCTTTGGAATCGCTTATGTCATTTCTGTTTTGTCTTTGCAGTGGTGTAAATATAATGGATCTAATTCTACGTTTATTAATGGCCTTCTTGGTGGAGAACCAGGCTTCTAGAAATTCCCGTGCTTGTCTCTGTTTGGCCTGTCCTTGGATCTTGATGTTGCCCCAATCGAACTGGTGGTCCTCCTTGTCTCTCTGTATGGAGAGAGAGTGAGTATTGGTGGTGTCTTTTTGTTGCTAATTGGTGTTCGTGTATTCTTGTGGCCAGTTTTCTTCCAGTCTGTCCAATTTAATGTTAGTTGCAGTCATTGCATGGAATCTTGTATATCACAGTGGTTCAGTCTTTGATTCTTGTTAGCAGTTGGCGTAGGTGTTGATATAGGTTTCGGTGCCACTCTGATGCCCAATGGCCACAGGAGTTTAGTGATCAGTTCAGGTATATTCTTGACGTATGTTAACATGACGAATGTCAGGGCGTACTGTATCTTCCTGTTGTTTGTATGTTTGGTATCATAAGACCCAGCCGTTTGGGTATCCGTTGTCTCTAGATATTTGGTAGAGGTATTCTTCATTTTGGCGCAGTTCTGGGTTGCTGCAGTGTATTGCGGTTTGTTTGAATATAGTATTTTCATGCAACTCCACTCGTGGGTGTTGGGGTGGTTACTGTTGAAATTTAGGACTTGATCCATGCAAGCGACCTTTCTATATACTTTGGTTAGAAATTCCCCATTGGCCATACGTTCTACCATCATGCTCAGTGCTGCTTGTTGTTTTCTTCTCTAGTGAATTTAATGCCAGTAAGTTGGTGCGTTTCTTCTGGTTTAGTTTGTGATGCAGAGACTTGAAAGCATGGCCTTTCCACAGATCCAGCCCAAACTATGGATCCGATACATGGATGACATTTACGGCAAACAAACAAAAAAGCTATGAGAATACATGAACATCAATTAGCAAACTCACTCATCTCCATACATAGACAGACAGACAAGGAGAACCACCAGTTCGACTGGGACATCAGGGTCCTAGGACAGGCCAAACAGAGACAAGCACAGGACTTTCTAGAGGCCTCGTTCTCCAAGAAGGCTATCAACGAGCATATGGAACTGGACCCGGTATACACACCACTGCAAAGAAAATCCAGAAATGAGGGATCAACGCCAACGGACCCCAGAGTCAAAACTGCATGTGGGAAAACAAAGCTTCATCAGAGGCTGCACTGATGTTACCCAGAGGGTAATGAAATGTCTGCAAATTAATGACCCAGCTCAGCAAGTGAATTATTCACAGCATCCACAACCTGAGCTACAAATCTACAAGAATACTGGATACAGGATTGGCTCTATTGCATTATCATGCTGTTAAGCAGGCTAAAGCTTACGATGGAGGTTCACTTGAAGGGAATTTGCTTGGCAAAAGCAATGACAGGTCTGATGTCATGCAAAAACTAATGAGCCAATATCTTACGACAAGATCTAGGGGAGAGACTGAAAAAGGCACTTTTATTCTAAAAGATGGATATACCATTGTTGCACACTAAAGCAAATTCAGTTATAGGAGACTTTTGAGAAGACAAAAATCAGTGGAGAAATGTTTCCCCTTCAAGTATGTAATTGGGGCTCCTTCACAAGGCATTTTGCTGCAGCTTTCAGGACAGATGTGGCAGTGATTTACTGATTAGCAACTGATGGTGCATGAACATTGTCAATCTGTCCTCAAAATGAGGCATGTAGAGGTGCTGGTGTTGGATTGGGGTGGGCAAAGTCAGAAATCACATGACACCGGGTTATAGTCTAACAGGTTTATTTGAAAACACAAGCTTTTTGGAGCCTCAGTCCTTCAGGTGTTAAAAGGTTCTGAAAGCTTCTGTTTTCAAATAAACCTGTTAGACTATAACCTGGTGTCATGTGATTTCTGACAAATGAAACAAACATCCTTTTACTTGATGAAATCTCAGTATTCACTTGCCAGTGACCATCTTTAGGGAGTCTCATTCATCAAAGCAGGATAAGAGATAGTTTGGAATTCTGCCCTCGGTCTTACTCATGATCAAGATGGAAAATTATAATGCCAACTGTCTAGATTAATATGTCATACCAGAATTATAAATCACCTTATGCTCTAGCACCGCTGTTATGTCTCCCAGCTCTCCCGTTTATACGATCGGGGGATAGCTTTCCTTTTCTGTTTTCTAAGCGGCCGTAAAGCAAATCAAATATGAAAAGAAAAACAGGCTATTAAAATGGGGACTGAATTCGATCTACACACCCTGCTTCCCTTGGCATTCCAGCGGTGCAATCGGTCAGTTTGTGGTACTGGCATGACAGTACAGAAGCGTGTGCAATGCTGAGGTTGAGGGCAGCAGTGGCTCAGTGGTTAGCACTGCTGCCTCTGCACCAGGCACCCAGGTTCGATTCCATCCTTGGGTGACTGTGTGGAGTTTGCATGTTCTCCCAATGTCTGAGTGGGTTTCCTTTAGGTGCTCTAGTTTTCTCCCACAGTCCAAAGATGTACACACTCGGTGGACTGGCCATGCTAAATTGCCTGTAGTGTTCAGAAATGTGTAGATTAGGGGGACAGGTCTGAGTGTGATGTTCTGCGGGTCGGTGTGGACTTGTTGGGCCGAAGGGCCTGTTTCCACACTGTCGAGATTCTATGATGTATAATATCCACTTCACCAGATGACTACACTTGGTCTTGGTGCTTGCATGTGCAAAGGAAACTAAACTGGTAATTCAGACTTTTCTAATGGTACAAAACTATCTGGTTATGACCACTGGAAATCTTAGCCGAGCTTTTGAGCGTCTAATGAGGAAAACAGTCTACTTCAGCTTAGATGTGGAGGTGCTGGTGTTGGACCAAGGTGGACAAGGTTTGGAAACAAAAATCACTTAACACCAGGTTATAGTTCGACAGGTTTATTTGCAAACACCAGCTTTCAAAGCTCTGCTCCTTCCTTGGTGTGGAAGAGGAGGTATATTGAAACAGAATTTATAAGCAGCTCAGAGTTGCATGAAAGCACTCCACACAGCAATGCATAAGGGACATTTACTTCATTACAAGTTAATGTAACACCCCGCTGCACTGTCCTGGTCCATAAGTGTTACATCATTGCAAGTCAGGCATGACTACAGACCATTTTACTTACTGAGGAAATCATTTGCCTTGGCTTCACACTGCTCACTCAAGAGATACAGACCAGGTACAACAACGCTCTATAGTTATGTATGGTTACATTCAACTGTAATTGTAGCAGGAGAGGAATTGCGGGTCTATCATTCATCCGAAAGGTCAGAACGAACTGCTCTTCAGTCCAGTCTCAATGCTTGCCAAGAAAATGTCAGCCATATTTGCTTTGGGAAGTAACAAACGAGCATGACTGAAGCTCATTCTTCATTTCTTGTTTTCATTATCCAGCCAATCTCTTTGCAAGAGTCCTTGAAAAGCACCTGTTAAGTATTTAATGGATTATGAAAAATTGCCTTGTATAAAAAACAATAGGGTAACCCTGGAAGCTCAAGTTGACAAAATTTCATCAATTGACAGGAACAAAAACAGGAGACCATTCAGCCTTGAGTCTGCTTTTCAGTCACAGCTAATCTAAATCTCAATTTTATTAATCCATCTGCCTTTGTTCATATCTCAATGACAGACTTTATTGGGTAAGGGCAATGACATATTGAGAGCTTCAAATAAATCTAGCAACTTTAGTCTTTTGGAGGAGAATGTTCTAGATTTTCACAGGCCTGCATGAAAGGAAATGCTTCCTAAAATTACCTCCTAATGCCTTGGTACTAATTTTAAGAGTTTTCCCCCACCATAGTAGTTCCTGTCCAGATTACACTATTAATCCCTTTTGATCATATTAAACACTTCAAATAGATCACACCTTTATCTTTAATGCAACTTTCAGACAGAACAACATGTCTCAACCCACAGCACAGAGACTAATGATATACCCCACCCTATTACTCACAATCCAGCAAACCACTGTCATCTTGCCCTAATGGCTGAGACTCAGGAGGCCACTAGCAATTACAGTAACTTTCACTGGCGCCCATTGTCTTTACGTGGCAAACAAAGCTCCCACCCCAGAAACAGGCTTTTTGCAAAAGATTCATTGAATACTTTTAGTTCAGCTACTAGAAGCCAAAAACTCAGTTGTGAGACCTAATAGTTAGATACAGACAGGAACAAGGTACAAGTCTGCAGTAACCTAACTGAGGCTATTGACCAAGTGTTGGGTATGAGTTTAGAGTGGATAAGTGTTTGATGACTGATACAGATGTAAGTGGACTGACTGGCCTCTTTCAACATTGATTAGGAAAAATAAACAATCTGTTCAGAGATTGATCATAGAGTCACGGAATTCCTAGTGTGGAAACAGGCCTTTCAGCCCAACAAGTCCACATAGGCCCTTTCCCCCAATAACCCACCAAATCTATGTATCCCTGAACACTCTGGCCAATCCACCTAGCCTGCACATCTTTGAGCTGTGGGAGGAAACCCATGCAGACATGAGGAAAATGTGCAAACTCCACAGTGTCACCTGAGGGTGAAATCAAACTGGAGTCCCTGGCACTGAGAGACAGCAGTGCTAACCACTGCCCCACCCACCAGTTATGACATGTTATGAGATGTTGTGACATGACTTTGGAGCAGGTGGGACTTGAATCCAGGCTTCTTGGCTCAGAGTCAGGGGCACTGCCTGCACTAGCATGGCCCTTTTTCTTTTGTTCCCCCCCCCCCCATGCTAAAAGATACTTTCTAACCAAATTGTTCAGAAGTTTTATATTCTTTATAAACCACACATGGGAGCTATTTTCCTTTCCACTCAGTTCTGAGAGATCGGGGAAACAGAAGCTTAAATCATGCAGTATCCTTCTCCATAAGGATGTTACCTTGTCTGCACATTCACTTTCTCCTCAGTACACCAACACTCTGGAATTCTTGAGCACCCATTATTGTCAGAATTTTAGAAACCCAGACCTAAATACTAACTTGTGAAACCTTTCTTTCCTTGTTTTCAACTTTGACAGTAGTGGCTCTCACTCAGGGCAGAAACAACAATACCTCCACCCCATGTGCAGAGGAAAAACAATGAGACAGACTCAAACCTTCATGACTTGCCAGTATGCTAAAGAACAGACAGAGAAGCAGACCCTTGCTGAAAGTGCCTTGGATTTTCTTTAATAAACTTACATAACTATATTTTTAGTTGAATTAAACCAGATTATTTCATTTTGCTTTTTCCTTGAACTTGTCATATGAACAGTTTCCATGACAATATAACTTGTAGTTGCAGTTCTTGTAGAAAACCAACTGTATGTGGGAGGAGAAAGGTGTGAACATAATAGAGGGGAATTTTCCAACTGAGGTGGTTTCAGACGAATGATACAACACAAGGAGGGCAGAAAACAAATCAAGCATGCCTGTGTCAGCTCTTTGGAAAAGATTTGCCTTCCCTAGCTCAGAGCTAGGTGTAATGCTGAAGGCTCAGGAAAACTTGCTTATCTTTTGCAGGTTTTCTGGCTCCTCCATCCAGTAGTTCTAAGAAGAACAATTGTATGTACTACTATGACAACGAGCAAAGCTCACTGATGTCGTCGTGCGCCTGCTTTGCCTGACCACTCTGGCCAAAGTGATATGAATACTTTGCATACATGAACAGCTATAGTGAGGCCAGATGAGATTAGATTAGATTAGATTAGATTACCTACAGTGTGGAAACTGGCCCTTTGGCCAAACAAGTCCACACCGCCCCTTGAAGCATCCCACCCAGACCCATCCCCCTATAACCCACACACCCCTGAACACTACGGGCAATTTAGCACAGCCAATCCACCTAGCATGCACATCATGGGACTGTGGAAGGAAACCAGAGCACTCAGAGGAAACCCACGCAGACACAGGGAGAATGTGCAAACTCCACACATAGTCACCTGAGGCTAGAATCAAACCCAGGGCCCTGGTGCTGTGAGGCTGCAGTGCTAACCACTGGGTCACCGTGCACCATAAGCCTGACTTGGAGCTGGTGTGACTTCTCATTTTAAATTCTCCATCCCACACTGATCTCTACCAGTCCACACTGTTCCTGTGGAGCTCAGCAGAATTGAGGAACACCACATCTTCCAAATAGGCACTTTCTAACTTCCCAATTAGATATCAAAATTAACAAAAGCAAGGCTATAACCACTGCTCCCAGACAAAAGGCGCTAGTTATAGTTCTACTGTTGCAATTCACACCCTCTCCAGGCCCAGTTTGTCTGTCTTTACTGATCCCATCACCACACGTTTGTCTTGCACCATCAGCCTTCCAACATTACATCTTACCCACTACAGAACTTCACTTTTGATCTTTCCTCTCCGGCCATTTCTTTCCTGCCTTAGTGCTGGCTTAAAGCCTGTTGCTTCTGCAGTATTTTCCACTTCTGACAAAGAGGCAACTTGCAATACTAACTCAGTTTCTCTTTTCACAAGCCCAACTTTATTTGCCTTGTAGTTCCAACATTATGAGTTTTTATTCACTTGTGTAGCCAGTCTTTCTGAAAACAGGAAATAGGTTTGCTTTCCCAAGAACAGGGCTGAGACAGGAAATCACCTGTAGTATATTGTCCAAATAGGTGCCAGGGTTTAAACAGATGAATCATGAGAACAAACTGCATAAACTTGACTGTATTTGCTAGAGTTTAAAAGCCATTAGAACAAGATTGTTAAAGCTAGAAAATTCAATTCAGCAGATATGTTGAAACGGTTTGCTGTGGTAGGGAACCCAGAACAACGCACAATTTTAAAATCAGAGCTACTATTTAGGATTGAAATCTGAAAATAGTTCTTCTACATGGCTGTGGAAAAACTCAAACTTGCTTCCATTCAAGAGAAACTACTTCTGCTGGGGATCATCTCAAATTAATCCTCCCCTCCACAACACCCACACCACCTTCAACCTACATAGTTCAGCTCAAAGCACCTTACAGATACAAGCCAAACAAAAGCAGCAGGAGAAAAAGGATCAACAGGAAGGTATATACAGGGTCATGATACAGTTGTTCATACACTGGCCACTCTACAGTGCAAATATCCCCATCTCCAGGAAAGTTACCAAATGTAAATGCCACCATCTTGCAGCAGGCCAATCCAATAGCATCTGCTTAAGTAAAGGCTTCTGACACTGTCTCAAGATAGCAGTTCACTTTTTCATAAACACACTTCTCTAGTAAAGAACAGCACAACAGGGATCAGGCAGAAAGCAGGTGTGCTGATTTTCCATCAGCACTTTAAGATGTATCATTTGATTATCAAGCTTTCATCACTGTCAATTCCAGTGAGGCTTATGCTCTCCCCCATGGTTATCCTCTCTACTTGAGTCAAAACAAAAACTGCGCAATAGCATACTCAAAGGACAGACACTCCCAGTATCAGTGACTCAAATTTAGTTTGGTTTGCATTTGAATCATCCTCTAACACTTGTGCAGTGCCTTTATCACTCTAAACACTTTATGGGACAGCTAAAATCTGATACCACATTGCCCAAGAACACACGCAAACCAAAGGCAACTCCTCTAATGCTGCTTGGCCCACTGTGTTCATCCAGCTCCACACCGCGTTATCCCAGATTCTCCAGCATCGGCAGTTCCTACTATCTCTAGTTAAAAAGAGGTGTTTTTAAGGAATATCTTAAAATGGAGACAGGAAGGAGGGGTCTAGCACAAAAAGCTTGGAAGTATGGCAGCAAACTGAGTCACAGAGAAAGGGATGCAGTGGACCAAAACCAAACGTAAGTTTGAGGGGGCAGCACGGTGCCTCAGTGGTTAGCACCGCTGCCTCACAGCACCAGTGACCCGGGCTGAATTCTGCCCTCGGGCAACTGTGTTGTGTCTGCACATTCTCCCTGTGTTTGTGTGGGTTTCCTCCAGGTGTTCCAGTTTCCTCCCACAGTCCAAAGATGTGCAGGCTTAGCGGATTGGCCATGTTAAATTGCCCGTAGTGGTTGGGGACATTCAATTTAGGTGGATGGGTCTCAGTGGGATGCTCTGTATGTCGGTGTGGACTTGTTGAGCTGAAGGAATTGTTTCCACACCATCAGGATTCTATGAAGACCTTCATTCTTGGAGGGTTGACAGAAAGAGAAGTTTAGTGCATAACTTGACAGTTTCAAAACTTTAAATTCTTCTAAACTACTATTGAAACAAAATGTCCAAGGATTTTAAATGGAGACTGACAGCAACAATTGCAAGACTGATATTCAGCATCTCAAATGGTTCAAAAAACTCACCTGCAACACCAGGAACTAAGCACAGCCAGGTTCCAAACTACACTAGCACACAAATTATGCATCATTTTCACATCAAACCGTCTACTTGCAGTCCATCAATAGGCACTGACACGAACTAGCATTGTTGACCTCCACTCAATTCCCTTACAACGTTCAGGACAGGGCTAGCCACACCAACTTATATTGTACTGGAGGTTGTGGATGGAAACAGGAAGCTCAAAAAGGCTGTTCTCTGTATGACTGACAAACAGGTCAGTTCAGACTCCTCAAATATTGGGGCTCCACCAACAGGCTCATTTAAAATAGCTGTTTGTTACAGCTTAGTTACATCTCAACCACACAGTAATGGAGGAGTGCTGCAATGTTTGAAGTGCTGTTTTTTTTTAAATGAATGACCTCTCTAATAGTTGATAAAGATCCTACTTCACTATTCAAAGAAGAATGGGGCAAATGGGTTGTGCTCCCCTGGCCAATTTCTACCCGTCAACAAGATTACCTGGTTACTAGCACATTGCTGTTGCAGAGACTTGTGCATATACTGGCTGCTGCACTTAAATAGTTGTGAAACAGCTTGAGGCATCCTGAGATTACAAAGTCGCTCTTTCTGAGAGGTAGGCAAGGTTTCATTTCACTAAGCTAGACTCTAGGTATTATTTGGCTCCTTGACATCAGCCAATACCTCAGATCCAGAACTCTACTGATTCTTAGGAATTCCACCTCTTGGGAATAGGTGGCCAAGATGCTACCACATGGGTTCATTTTAAATGAGTTACAAAGGACTTTGAAATAGCTGCTTCACCTTGCCTACTGAAGCAACTTAAAAGAAAATATCCCAACCTGATGAATGTGTTTTGGTTGGATTGCCTAAAGGTACAATGCAGCAAGTCTAGAATGACAATTGGCAAGATTCTCTCTCTCTTCCTACAAAGGAAAATCATTACCCACTTTAAACTACTTTAATTCCTTACCAAGTCTACAACAAATGCTGAGAACACTTAGGTTTGTGGAAAGAACAAACTTTTCAGGTGTAGGACCAGAGCCAACTGAAACCATTCTGTTCAGGTACAGACTGGCGTAATAAGCATTTCTACTTTTGCTTCAGATGTCCACTATGACATTTTTGATGCTTTTCTTTAGACAATAAAGGGCTTAATGAGACCCAAGAATCCTCATCGCTTTAGTAATATAGGGCTTTGTGTTACTTTAAAGGGCTCTTATTGCACGATTAAAGAGGCTACTGTGACCTCTGTTATTTCACACTTCATTTCTATCACAGATCCTTGCTTTAAGATTGAAACCATTTGACCAGCCAATGCCAAGATTGAGAAAACAGCAATGATTGTGCAGCTTCAAACAGAAAAGCTGCAAGAAACATGAAACAGTCTGATCTTGTCAATCAAGAGCCCTTCCTAACAAAGTCAAACAAAACCTTCAAAACAAACCTTTGATAAGACACTTTCAAAAAAGTTCCACATTTGCACAACTGCTCATTAAAAAAGGGAAATAGATCAATAATGAATTAACCAAGTAATCTTTAGGGGGTCAGTTAAGCAGTAAATATGTTCCTCATCCAAGGCAATTGTTCACTGGGCTTCCTTTGAACATTGACACCAATAGAATAAAAGGCAACCATGTTACCAGGCCCACTTTCTTGTGTCAGAAAACCCTTAGCTTTAACATTCTATCACCAGCAAAGACACCAAACCTTCTGTGCTTCATGGCACAGGCAGCAAAATGCCCCATGCCAGGCACAGATGCAACACTCCCCACCCCTTACCAAGTCACATCAGGTAGCTGCACTATACCCATCCCCGGCCCACTGCCAGAGGGACAGGCACTTCCTTGCCCCTACTCAGTCCACACTTCTCACCCTCCTCCATCCACTGCCAGGGATAAGTCATCCAGCCTCACATTTCGTTATCTTAGCCCCTGTTATACCATTTCTCGCCACGCCCCCCCCCACCCCGGCAAACAGAGTGCCAGGGTAAACACCACCTCCCTCTCCCCAACTCTGCCAAGCAGATGTCTACCTCACCCACAATCACTGCCCATGCACTGGCACCACACGCCCCCCCACCTCTCTCAGTCCCCCCCCCTCCGGCGATGGGCAGCTCCTTTTCGGATTAATCCCATCCCAAGTTTGCGGCTGGGTTGACCCCGGGAACGGAGTGAGACACACACACACACACACACACACACACACACGAGTAACCGCCACTCTGGACGTTACCAAGAGGCCGGTGAGCAGCTCTGCCCGGCCCGGCCTGGGTCGGCTCCCTTCAAACATGGACACTTGACAAAAACTTGTAGCGGCTGGAGGTCACTTTGCAGCGGGGGAAGGTTGGGGAGGGGGGGGGGGTAGAAGGGGTAAGTGGGTACCTTTCAGCCGGTCGCCGCGATAGGGCAAAAGAAAGGAGGCGGGGACGCGGGGAGTTGACGGGAAAGCAGAGGGCCCAGCTGATGAGAGTTGTGGGTGCCGCTGGCCGCCGGCCAAGGGCTGAGGTAGGTAGGGAGGGAGCCAGCAACCCGGCTCCGATTTAAAGGGAAAAGCCGGATTCCACACCGCACGCAACCCCCGCCCCCGAAGGCCGGGCCCCATGGCCTGGGCCTTCCCCGTGCAACACATCTGCCATTACCTGGTGGACGTCGCCCCGAGCCCCTGCGGGTGTCTCTTCCCCAGCCGCCGAGCTCTGTCTCCGAACCGCCCCAGCCGCTACATCCATCCCACTCGCAGCCGTGACTGCAGCTGTGACCCGACACCTCCACCCCCTTCACCGACCACCTCCACGCCGTCACCCTCCCCCCCCCGTCTCACCAATCACAGCCAGCCTCCGTCGCCCACCCACCGGTCAATCACGGCGACCTCACCAGTCACAGCAGGGTTTTGGCGCCCGCCCTTCACTGTCAATCACACCGGATCTGCGATCGCAGTAGGCCTGCCGCTGTCCGTCAAACCGAGAGATCCAATTAAAAACCGCTGTCCCGCCGTCAATCCCGACTGGCCAATCACAAAATGGAGTCACGCTGGTCGCCCGCCCACCTACATGTCAATCAAACCTGGCCATCCAATTGTTCCCGTTAGCCCGCGTACGTGTGGACATCCTCCATTCGCCATTGGCTATCCCCGCGTTGTCACTCACAGCCGTGCGGCCAATGACAACAGGGTAGGCGCCCTGGCGTTGATTACCTGTCGGTTTTCCCGCTTGCTGATGGTGGGCCTGTGTCAGTCTTTCTCTCGTTCCCTTAGCTGGAGGTGATTGTCCAATGGTCGAGCGGCTGAGGAATTACTGCCGCTATTTTATCATGATTTTATTTGTCAGTGTGATTTGAGAGTGTAGGGACTCTACCACAACAGGGGGCAGGGAGAAGGAGCACCATCACCCCCTGAGGAAGAGCCGGAGTTATGACCTGAATGAGAATGTTAAGGCGGAGAAGTAGGTGCCAAGGCGGAGGAGCTAGGTCCAGCCTCCCTCTTCCCTATCGGTTCCCAGTTTTTCTCCTCCCTTGCAACAAGTCCATCTCTACTTCCACCCCCACGCCCCAACCTGCACACTGTCATTCACTGGTTGGTGTTAACAATTGGTAGCTGCAGTTCATATTTCTAAACCCTTTTCTCAACCCATCCACTGTCTCTGATTTATCAGACCGATCTCCAATAATGGTTGACTAGAAATTTTCTCCGTCTAAATACTTGAAGGGTGCACACAGGCCGACCCTGACTTTGCATAATCTTGCTGGCCTATTTAACCGCGTCTCCTACTCTCTATCCTTTCCATCACCAAAACTTTTGCCTCAGAAGAAGCAATTCCCATTTCCATTCCTGATAACAGTTCTTCTACTGCTGAAACCATTGCACATGCTTCTGTTGCCTTTATTTCCATTGTCTTCCAATGTAAGGTCATTCAAAACTTTGTTGCCTGTGTTCTAACTTTTACCTGAGGCTGTTTGGCCTACCTGCGTTTGCTGACCCAAACTGTCTCCTGGTGCAGCCAAACCTTTAGTAATTTACAAAAGTTATCGTCATTGTTTTCGAATTCCTCCGTGGCTTTGTCCCTGCACATCTATATGACCTCCATGAGCTGCAAAATCCATCCAGACACCTGGGTTCTTGCACTTCTGCCTACTTCTGTCTGCACAATTTTTCATGCCAACAACCTTAACTTGTTAAGGCCTTAAACTCTTGTGTTCCCTACCTGTAGCTTGCTGCCTCTCTTCCCTCCTTCAATATATTCATTAAAATCCAATATCTGTTGGTGTGGTTTGGTGTCAATTTTTCCTCATTATTGCTCTTGTGAAATATTTTAGGATATTTTACCAGGTTAGCAGTGCTATATAAATGTCAGTTATTGTTGAACAGTGACAGATATTATTACAGTCCAACCATATGGGCATTCTGCATAGTTATATCCTGGCTTCTCTCTCTCTTTGGTCCCAGCTGATCAGGTTGGATCGGCCTCTATGGGCACAGGGAATGCTGCTTCTCCTTTTAAAAATTTATGTTGCTTGTTGGGCCCATGTCAGAGAGCCATCTTAAGTTTCTGCCAGTGGACAGCCTGGGTTTTTTGGAATGCAAATCTTAATCTATTGTTCACCCTGTAGGTCTGAAATTTATACGAATGTTGCAAAATATCATCTCTAGGAAATACCTTTAAGTTATTGCATATAATTTGAAACAGTGTTAACAACAGAAGTATTTTTTCCATAGTGTGGAGCTGGAGGAACACAGCAGGCCAGGCAGCATTAGAGGAGCAGGAAAGCTGGCGTTTCGGGTCAGGACATTTCTGAAGAAGGGTCCCACCCTGAAACATCAGCTGTCCTGCAGAGATAATTGTGTTATCTCTGACTCCAGCATAGGCTGTTCTTATTATCTCTGAGCATTTCTTCCATGACATGAATTCAAAACTAAAGTCTAGCGAAGAGTCATGTACAAGATTGAGTTGTTTATCTGGAAATTATTCAGGTTTCAGCCGCTAACTAAATTAAGTTATCGGCTTGGCTTGGTTGTATCACTCTCAGCTTTAAGTCTGGAAAATGTATGTTTATCTCACGCTCCACGGCCTAGATATTTCATTTGTGAAGTGGCTAATTGGTGGCAGTCTTACCTTGGAGTCAAAATATTGTAGGTTCCAGTTCTAATTCTAGAACTTGAGAACAAAATTAGGACTTACACTATAGGAAGCCTTGTCTGCTCCCTTGAGTGGATGTAAAAGATTCTCAGCATTTCTGTGAAGGGGAGAGTTGGAATTATTCCCAATGTCTATACCAATAATTATCTAACCATTAATATCATGTAAACAAATTCTTTGACTTTGTTTGTGGGAGTTTGCTGTATGTAAATTGATTGCTGTATTTCCTATATCGTCACAACAAATATGTTTTGTAAGTACTTAATTAGCTGGAAGTGCTTTGGGATGTCCTGTAAAGTACCAATATATATGCATACAAGCTCTTTCTTTCCTTTGAACACAAAGTGCAGCATTGAGGAATGCTGCATTGTTGACAGTGCTGTCTTTTCGATAAGGCATTAAGTCAAATCACAGTCCATTTAAGCAACGTAAAGGATCCCATGGCATTATTCAAAGAGGAGCTTGGAATTCTTCCAATGTCCTGAGCAAGGTTCATTTCTCAACCAAACACTATCAAAACAAATTAACTGCTCACTCATCTACTTAATGCATTTGCAGAAACAGCAAATGTACTTTTGAGTGTAAAGCACTTTGGAATGTAAAAGATGCTATATAATATTCAAGATTGTTTTGTACAATTAAAGAATTGACAAGCGTTTGGAAATCAGAGACTGTGTGAGAATCCGCATCCTACATTCTGCGGAGTAGTTCAACCATTGTGTCTTCATTATAGTGGAATGACAGATCTGACTTGAAACCTTGTGATTGGATAAATTTTCCCATAATAACAAGCTTAGTGGGTTCTTTAACAAGTGACCTTGATGAATCTGACGAATTTAGTTTGTGTTGCCAGCAGCTGCATGAGATCTGTGAGTTAGGAGCCAGGAGTACTAACACCCTGCTAAGACCAGGATAAAAGCGTAACTGGAACCTTTAGTTCTGACAGAAAATCTGAATTCTTTGAATGAGTTTTGTACTGTGCCTGATCATCACTTCTTTAAATTCTTTCAATAGACAAAGTGAGCGAATTCATGAAGAAAATGCTGCATCCAACACAAAAGGTTTGTTCTCTAAAGGACAAATTAACTCTATTGGGCCTACTTCTCATTTTATCTTTCTGAAGTATTGTGCTGCTTTTGTGTCATTGTATTATTTGGTAGGTGTTTATCAACTTTGTAAGTGATCCCAGTAAAAGTGGTTTGAGTTGATACCGGTCTATTGGTGTAGTATTTTTTTATATTGCCAGAGAAAAATATGACGAGCATCAGACACAATCTCCAATTAGCTAAAGATATTTTCTAATCAATCTGTTCAGCAATGTTATTAAGCGCCTTTGCAGCAAGTGGGACTTGAACCGAGGAGTCCTGGTCCTTGGATAGGGATACTACCACTGCACGACAAAGAAGCCTTAAGATTTGAACAGAAAAAATAAATTAGGAATTAGTTCTTCAGTATGATACTGGCATAGTGTCATGTCTTAGGAATATAATTGTTGTTGGTCTATCAAGAGTGCCAGTTCATATGGTGATGGTTCACACAAAGTTTGCTGTATAAGCATTTACTATATAACAAGTGGCCACTGCCTCCAATTGTGGCTCAATGAATCTAAACTTGTTTCACTTTCCTCCACTCATAGCCCAACATTTCAAATATATTCCAACTCAAGGGTGGATGAATATGTCATTTTCTTCCTCAATTCCCAGTATTGAACTTAACAATTTCAACATGTGAACACCCTCCTCCATGTTTATTAGATCGCCCACATCCACAGATCCTGTTCTGTTACACTCAGCACAGCCAACCCATTTTGGGATGTCCTGTAAAGTAGCTATATATATGTACATATAGACCATGGTTTCGTAACAGGGTCCTTTCGCGTGCAAAGCAAATGTGATAACCACTACACTACAGAAACAGGACACACCGATTAATTACACACCAGTAGCAGTGCATTAGTGAACAATTAATAAACTTTGATATATTAGCTGTCAAAGTGTGTCCAAGGACGTGAGATTAGAATTGTTGGACGCTGTATTTATAGAAAGTGTCATGTTGATGTGAGCAGACTAAAAAGTATCACAGGTGACCTCAGATATTCAGTTGTTGAGTACATTAAGTAAGGAAGAATGTTTTGGACAAAAGAAGAGTCCATATCAAGGGTAATAAAATGTGAGGCTGGATGAACACAGCAGGCCCAGCAGCATCCCAGGAGCACAAAAGCAGACGTTTCAGGCCTAGACCCTTCATTAGAGAGGGGGATGGGGTGAGGGTTCTGGAATAAATAGGGAGAGAGGGGGAGGCGGACCGAAGATGGAGAGAAAAGAAGATAGGTGGAGAGGAGAGTATAGGTGGGGAGGTAGGGAGGGGATAGGTCAGTCCAGGGAAGACGGACAGGTCAAGGAGGTGGGATGAGGTTAGTAGGTAGGAGATGGAGGTGCGGCTTGGGGTGGGAGGAAGGGATGGGTGAGAGGAAGAACAGGTTAGGAAGGCAGAGACAGGTTGGACTGGTTTTGGGATGCAGTGGGTGGAGGGGAAGAGCTGGGCTGGTTGTGTGGTGCAGTGGGGGGAGGGGACGAACTGGGCTGGTTTTGGGATGCGGTGGGGGAAGGGGAGATTTTGAAGCTGATGAAGTCCACATTGATACCATTGGGCTGCAGGGTTCCCAAGCGGAATATGAGTTGCTGCTCCTGCAACCTTCGGGTGGCATCATTGTGGCACTGCAGGAGGCCCATGATGGACATGTCATCTAAAGACTGGGAGGGAGAGTGGAAATGGTTTGCGACTGGGAGGTGCAGTTGTTTATTGCAAACCGAGCGGAGGTGTTCTGCAAAGCGGTCCCCAAGCCTCCGCTTGGTTTCCCCAATGTAGAGGAAGCCACACCGGGTAGAGTGGATGCAGTATACCACATTGGCAGATGTGCAGGTGAACCTCTGCTTAATATGGAAAGTCAACTTGGGGCCTGGGATGGGGGTGAGGGAGGAGGTGTGGGGGCAAGTGTAGCATTTCCTGCAGTTGCAGGGGAAGGTGCCGGGTGTGGTGGGGTTGGAGGGCAGTGTGGAGCGAACAAGGGAGTCACGGAGAGAGTGGTCTCTCCGGAAAGCAGAAAAGGGTGGGGATGGAAAAATGTCTTGGGTGGTGGGGTCGGATTGTAGATGGCGGAAGTGATGGAGGATGATGCGTTGTATCCGGAGGTTGGTGGGGTGGTGTGTGAGAACGAGGGGGATCCTCTTTGGGCGGTTGTGGCGGGGGCAGGGTGTGAGGGATGTGTAGCGGGAAATGCGGGAGACGCAGTCAAGGGCATTCTCAACCACTGTGGGGAGAAAGTTGTGGTCCTTGAAGAACTTGGACATCTGGGATGTGCGGGAGTGGAATGCCTCATCGTGGGAGCAGATGCGGTGGAGGAATTGGGAATAGGGGATGGAATTTTTGCAGGAGGGTGGGTGGGAGGAGGTGTATTCTAGGTAGCTGTGGGAGTTGGTGGGCTTGAAATGGACATCAGTTACAAGCTGGTTGCCTGAGATGGAGACTGAGAGGTCCAGGAAGGTGAGGGATGTGCTGGAGATGGCCCAGGTGAACTAATGGTTGGGGTGGAAGGTGTTGGTGAAGTGGATGAACTGTTCGAGCTCCTCTGGGGTGCAAGAGGCGGCGCTGATACAGTCTTCAATGTAACGGAGGAAGAGGTGGGGTTTGTAGGTTACGTGGAACAGTCCCTCTTCCGCACCTACACAGGCCCCAAAGAGGCAGGCATAGCTGGGTCCATGCAGGTGCCCATGGCCATGCCCTTAGTCTGTAAGAAGTGGGAGGAATCGAAAGAGAAGTTGTTGAGGGTGAGGACGAGTTCCGCTAGGCGGATGAAGGTGTCGGTGGAGGGGGACTGGTCGGGCTTGCGGGACAGGAAGAAGCAGAGGGCCTTGAGGCCATCTGCATGTGGAATACAGGTGTATAGGGACTGGACGTCCGTGGTGAAAATGAGGTATTGGGGGCCAGGGAATTGGAAGTCCTGGAGGAGGTGGAGGGCGTGGGTGGTGTCACGGACATACGTAGGGAGTTCTTGGACCAAAGGGGAGAAAATGGAGTCCAGATAGGCGGAGATGGGGCAGGAGCAGGCTGGGAGAATGGGTCGACCAGGGCAGGCAGGTTTGTGGATTTTGGGAAGGAGATAGAAACGGGCCATGCGGGGTTGGGGAACAATGAGGTTGGAGGCTGTGGGTGGGAGGTCTCCTGAGGTGATGAGGTCATGAACGGTGTTGGAGATGATGGTTTGGTGCTCGGGTGTGGGGTCATGATCGAGGGAGCGGTAGGAGGTGGTGTCGGAGAGTTGGCGCTTGGCCTCGGTGATGTAGAGGTCAGTGCGCCATACTACCACTGCGCCGCCCTTGTCTGCGGGTTTGATGGTGAGGTTGGGGTTGGAGCGGTGGACTGCCCGTTCTGCAGGGGAGAGGTTGGAGTGGAGGATCAACTGGGAAAGTGGAGTTGAAGTCAGAGATCAGCCTTGATCTTGTTGAATGCAAGAGCAAGCTCAAGGGATCAAGTGTTCCACTCTGTTGCACTTTTTAAAATGTCTTTACATTATAAAAGTTTCATTTTTTTGGAGGTATCAGATGCTTGAATTTCACAATTTGCCCAAGTGACTGTTTTCAGCTTATAGAATGATTTTGAGTCAAGCTTTGAATATTAATTTTATCTTGGAGTAATCACCATGTGCTACTTTAGGCCTAATTCTGAAGAAGCTTGCCTGACATTTTGAAAGAGTTGCACTCATTTTCTGCCATCGTCCTCTTGCTAATCAGATCCTCTCATCTTATGCCTGTTGAGTTCAGTTTCTGCACATTTACCACACTGAACCCTTTGAGCAAATCAAAAGGATTTTCAAATCTTGTGACTCCCAGGATACTGTATTGTTACCAGGTTATGATTTGTTCAGTATTTTGGAGCTACCCAGCAAACTTGTCATTTAACCAGCATCTATGGAACCAGGAGTGTTCTGGTTGATTAAATATTCCGATTGATCAAGGGGTCCACTTATCAATGTAAAAATACACATGAAGAAATGGAAATGCAATGCAGGGGTAAGCACCTCACTGTTAAATTTTATTTAAAGCTAAAATCACTTTATTAATAATGAACCTTTGCCTTAATTAAAACTTATCATCAGAGAGCTACTCATGCACACCCTCAACCGATACTCAGACATCATGACAATACAATAAACCTCTGGTATTTCAGGTGTAGAATATTTGCTGGTTCATTGAGAGGGCCACTTCATAAGGTGCTAGTTAAAATGAAGTTTGCTGTATAAAGGTTTACATCACAGCAAGTGGCCACCACTTCTGATTGTGTGGTGATGAATCCAAACTCATTCCTTAGTTCTATGTTCTATCGCAATGTAGCAGCACGATCAGTGATAAGTTTGTTTGATCCGGAATGGTTGCATATTTTAGAAACCTATGCTAGTGTCCAATTATTTGTACTTGAATTTCTAACTCACACTCTGCCCAGTTTGAATAGTTCTCTTTCAATTCCTCCCACTTCCTACAGACAAAGGGGGCGAACATGGCACCCGCATGGGCCCAAGCTATGCCTGCCTCTTTGTAAGTTACGTGGAACAATCCCTCTTCCAAAGCTACACTGGCCCCAAACCCCATCTCTTCCTCTGTTAGATTAATGACTGTATCGGCGCCGCCTTGTGCTCCCTCTAGGAGCTTGAACAGTTCATCCACTCCACCAACACCTTCCACCCCAATCTTAAGTTCACCTGGACTATCTCTAACACGTCCCTAACCTTCCTGGACCTCTCTGTCTCCATCTGGGACAACTGAGATAACAAAGTGTGAAGCTGGATGAACACAGCAGGCCAAGCAGCATCTCAGGAGCACAAAAGCTGACTTTTCGGGCCTAGACTCTTCAGAAACTGACATCCATTTCAAGCCCACCAATTCCCATAGCTACCTAGAATACACCTCCTCCACCCACCTTCCTGCAAAAATGCTATTCCCTATTGTCAATTCCTTTGCCTCCACCGCATCTGCTCCCAGGATGAGTCATTTCCACTCCCGCACATCACAGAGAATGCCCTTGACCGTGCCTCCTTCATTTCCCGCAACACATCCCTCACACCCCGTCCCCTCAATATCCGCCAAAAGAGAATCCCCCTCGTCCTCACACACCACCCCATCAACCTCCGGATCCAACGCATCATCCTCCGACACTTCCGCCATCTGCAATCCGACCCCACCACCAAAGACATTTTTCCCTCCCCACCCTTGTCTGCTTTTTGGAGGGACCACTCTCTCCGCGACTCAATGTCCGCTCCACACTCCTCACCAGCCACGCCACGCCCAGCACTTTCCTCTGCAACCGCAGGAAGTGCTACACCTGCCCCCACACCTCCTCCCTCACCCCTATCCTAGGCCCCAAAAAGACTTTCCACATCAAACAGAGATTCACTCGCACATCTGCCAATGTGGTATACTGCATCCGCTGTACCCGTTGTGGCCTCCTCTACATTGGGGAAACCAAGCGGAGGCTTGGGGACCACTTTGCAGAACATCTATGCTCGGTTCGCAATAAACAGCTGCACCTCCCAGTCGCGAACCATTTCCACTCCCCCTCCCATTCCTTAGACGACATGTCCATCCTGGGCCTCCTGCAGTGCCACAACAATGCCACCCGAAGGTTGCAGGAACAGCAACTCATATTTCGCACAGGAACCCTGCAGCCCAATGGTATCAATGTGGATTTCACAAGTTTCAAAATCTTCCTCCCCCCACTGCATCCCAAAACCAGTCCAACTCCTCCATACCTCCCTAACCTGTTCTTCCTCTCACCCATCCCCTCCTCCCACCTCAAGCCGTACCCTCATTTCCTACCTATTAACCTCATCCTGCCCCCTTGACCTGTCCATCCTCCCTGGACTGATCTATTTCCGCCCTACCTCCCCACCTACATTCACCTTTACTGGCTCCATCCCCGCCTCTTTAACTTGTCTGTCTCCTCTCCACCTATCTTCTCTATCCATCTTCAATCCGCCTCCCCCTCTCTCCCTATTTATTTCAGAACCCTCTTCGCCTCCCCCATTTCTGATTAAGGGTTTAGGCCCGAAACGTCAGCTTTCCTGCTCCTAAGATGCTGCTTGGCCTGCTGTGTCCATCCAGCTCCACACCTTGTTATCTTGAATAGTTCCCTACCTGCCCTCTTGTCACGTGCGACTAAATGTGTGAGGTGATTCATTTTGGAAGGACAAACTTGAAAGCAGAATACAGGGTTAATGGAAAGATTCTTGGAGTGTGGAGGAGCAGAGGGATCTGAGAGTTCATGTCCACAGTTCCCTGAAAGCTGCCACCCAGGTGGATAGAGTTGTTAAGAAGGTGCATGGTGTGCTAGCTTTCATTAATAGAAGGATTGAGTTCAAGAGACATGAAGTTATGTTCCAGCTATACAAAAGCCTGGTTCGGCCACATCTGGAGTATTATGTCCAGTTCTGGTAGCCTCATTACAGGAAAGATGTGGAGGCATTGGAAAATGTGCAGAGGAGATTTACCAGGATGTTGCCTGGAATGGAGGGAAGGTCTTACGAGGAAAGGTTGAGAGAGCTAGGGCTTTTCTCTTTAGAAAGATAAAGTATTAGAGGTGACTTGATACAGGTGTGCAAAATGATCAGAGATATAGATAGAGTGGACAGCCAGAGACTTTTTCCTAGGGTGGAGGTAGCTATTACGAGGGGGCATAGTTTTAAAGTGAGTGGAGGTCAATATAGGAGCGACGTCAGAGGTAGGTTCTTTACTCAGAGAGTGGTAGGGGCGTGGAAATCATTGCAGGAGAGGGTTGTGGAGTCGGCCTCATTAGGGGCATTTAAGCGGCTATAAGATAGGCATATCAATGATAGTATAAGGTAGGGGTGGAGGTTAGATAGATCTTAGGTTGAGGGTAAAAGTTCTGCTCAACATGGTGGGCCGAAGGGCCTGTACTATGCTGTACTGTTCTATGTTTCACTTTCCCCCTCTCCACTCACACTCCAACGTTTCAAATATTTTCTTGTGAGGGTCAACTCAAGGTGGAAAAACACATCTTCTCCCCTTAGGACTCAGCATTGAGTTTAACAGTTTCAGAGTGTGAGCATGCTCCTCTGTGTTCATTACATCCCCCATGTCCACAGATTCTGTTCTGTTGCTCCCAGCACAGCCAACTCATTTTCAACTATTCACACTTCTCATTAGCATCCTTTCAGCATTTACTTCTCACCTGGCTTCTTACTAGCACTTTCAGTCTTTGTTTCAGATCTCCAGCCTCTGCAGATCTTCGTTTTATTCTACTAATGCCTTCACTGACTTTGGAAAGAACTTGCCAACAGAAGAAACTCATGCAAACAAGTAGAAACACCAGTAAATCAGGACTCTCATCACTAGTCTCTTCATTCCTGCTGAGCCTAAGTTATAATGTCCATTTTTGGATGTCCATCCAAAATTACTGTGCTTGGTTCGTTCACCGAGGTGCTTCGTTAGTTTGCGGATGTGTCATGACCCTGCTGGGTAACATCATTAATGTAGCCTGCGATGAAGCACTGTTGTGATTGCCCGCCTGGTATTTAAACTCTGGGGTCCATTAAATTACCTATTTTCCGGTTTTCCTTTGCAGTGGTGTGTATATAGGGTCTAGTTCTACATGTTTATTGATGGCCTTCGTGGTGGAGATAGGCCATGCTTGTCTTTGTTTGGCCTGTCCTAGGATGCTGACGTTGTCCCAATCGAATTGGTGGATTTCCTTACCTGTGTGAATAGAGGCGAGTGAGTATTGCTCGTGTCTCTTTGATGCTAGCTGGTGCTCATGTATTCTTGTGGCCAGTTTCCTTCCTATCTGTCCAATGTAATTTTTGTCACAGTTCTTGCCTGGGATCTTGACTGTAGGAAAACTGGAAATGAGGTAATCAACTCTAACGGACCCTAGAATTTAATTACCAGGCAGGGAAACACAACAGTGCTTCATCGGAGGCTGCATTGATGCAGGGTAATGAAACTTCTGTGAACTAATGAACCAGCTCAGCGAGCCAACCAATCACAGCATCCAGAAATTGAGCTACAAATCTCCTCAAGAACCTTACCCAAAACCACTTAGAGCGCCCTAACTATAGCCTGTTGCATTTCACAGTCTACCATTTTTCTTGTTCTCAGCTTATTTGCAAAACCCAAAATGAACTTGACTGTTTTTAATGAGTTTGTTTGCACTCTCACATAAGACCATAAGACATAGGAGCAGAAGTAGGCCACTTAACCCATCGAGTCTGCTCCACCATTCAATCATGGCTGATAAGTTTCTCAACGCCATTCTCCCTGTAACCCTTGATCCCCTTGACAATCAAGAACCTATCTATCTCCGTCTTAAATATACTCAACGACCTGGCCTCCACAGCCTTCTGTGGTAGTGAATTCCATAGACCCACCACTCTCTGGCCTCAGAAGTTTCTCCTCATCTCTACTCCAAAAGATCTTCCCTTTATTCTAAAGCTGTGGCCTCAGGTCTCAGTCTCTCCTACCAAGGGAAGCATCTTCCCAACATCCAGTCAGTCCGGACCATTCAGTATTCTGTAAGTTTCAATTAGATCCACCCTCATCCTTCTAAATTCCGAGTATAGACGCAGAGTCCTCAAATGTTCCCCATATGTTAAGCCTTTCATTCCTGGGACTGTTCTCATGAACCTCCTCTGGACCTGCTCTAGGGCCAGTACATCCTTCCTGAGATATGGGGCCCAAAACTCTGGCCTGACCAGAGCCTTTTCCTACCTCAGAAGTGCATCTCTGCTTTTATATTCAAGACCTCTCTAAATAAATGCCAAAGTTGCATTTACCTTCCTAACTACTGACTCAACCTGCAAGTTTATCTTGAGAGAATCCTTATTTATTTGAACTGAAAAGTCCTTCTCTTTCCCACACTGTCTTCACCTTTTATTGAATTTATATTCTCATTTCTAACTTCATGGCAAAATGCATGGCTTCAAATTTATTAGCTTTAAATTGTATCAGGCTGTCTGTGTATTCCACTAATCTGCCCCTGTTTCACTCATGTCTTTTGTAATCCCGTTTTACTGTTCTCTAATTGCCACATATCTGTAATCACAGCAAGTGCCAATATTGACAATTTATGACAAAGTAGTCCCAACACTAAGCTCTGGGATGCACCACCTCCACCCTTTCTTCAATCCGAGGAACGTATTCAACTCCAAGCTCAAATCTCCCGTCCGCGACCTGATGGAATGTCCAAAAATCTGTGTACAATATACTCACCTAGTATTTTTCAAGAAGGGTTCTAGGCCCGAAACGTCAGCTTTCCTGCTCCTCTGATGCTGCTTGGCCTGCTGTGTTCATCCAGCTCTACACCTTGTTATCTCAGATTCTCCAGCGTCTGCAGTTCCTACTATCTCATGTTTAAATGCGGACTGGTTTGATTTTGAATTGTGGATTCCAAGGATTTGAACACCAGGGGTACCAGATTAACAGATAACAAAGTGTGGAGCTGGATGAACATAGCAAGCCAAGCAGCATCTCAGGAGCACAAAAGCTGACGTTTTGGGCCAAGACCCTTCATCAGAGAGGGGGATGGGGAGAGGGTTCTGAAATAAGTAGGGAGAGAGGAGGAGGCGGACCAAAGATGGATAGAAGAGAAGATAGGTGGAGAGGAGTGTATAGGTGGCGAGGGGATAGGTCAGTCTGGAGAGGGCGGACAGGTCAAGGAGGTGGGATGAGGTTAGTAAGTAGGAAACCCTGCAGCCCAATGGTATCAATGTGGACTTCACAAGCTTCAAAATCTCCCCTTCCCTCACTGCATCCCAAAACCAGCCCAGTTCATCCCCTCCCCCCTCTGCATCCCAAAACCAGCCCAGCTCGTCCCCCACTCCCTAACCTGTTCTTCCTCTCACCTATCCCCTCCTCAAGCCGCACCTCCATTTCAATACATTTTTGTTGTGCAGATGTATTAAGGAATATGGACCAAAGGCAGGTATATGGAATTAAGCCACATATTAGCCGTAATCTCATTGAATGGTCGGTCAGGCTGAATGGCCTTCTCCTGCTCCTATGTTCCTTAAACTTCTGCCCTTCCCTTCAGTCGATGACTGTTGATCCCTTCATCAAGGGATAATATTTTTTCCTGTCTATCTTATGTATGCCCTTTATAATTTTATATATCTCAACCACATTCCCTTCCTCAGCCTCCCCTGCTCAAGGGAAAACAACGCCAGTCTGTCCAATCTCTCTTTATAACTGAAATGTTCCAGCCCAGGCAACATCCTGGAAAATCTCCTCTGTACCCTGTGCAGTGCTGTCACACCCCTCCTATAATGTAGATTCCAGAACTGCACACAATATCCTAGCTGTGGCCTAATCATTGTTTTCTACAAATCTAGCACAACCAGCACATTTTCGCTTCCCCTTATCTCCTAGGTGGTTCAGGTTTAGAAGGTGATGTTAGAAGAGCCTTAGAGGGTTACTTCAGTGCATTTTATATATGACAGACAGTGCTACCATGGTGCATCGATGGTGAAGGAAGTGAATTAGAGGGTAATAGATGGGTTTTCATGTATCAGGGTGCTATGACCTGGACGGTTTTAAATTCCTTGAGTGGTGTTGGAGCTGCACTCTTTCAAGCAAATGGAGAATATTCCATCACATTCCTGGCTTGTACCTTGTAGATGCTGGACAGGGATTTGCGGCAGACCTGGTGAATAATGTGCCACAGCATTCCTAGCCTCTGACCTGCTCTTGTAGACTCAGTACGATGTAGCTGGTCCAGTTCAGTTCCTCTGCATTTTGATTGCAGGGGAATGCCACTTAATGACAAGGGGTGCAATGGTTATAAACTTGGAGATGGTATTGCCTGGCACTTGTGTGGTGTGAATGTTGCTTGCCACTTATCAATCCAGACTTAGATGTTGTCCGGTCTTGCTGCATATGGATATTAAATGCTTCTGTATCTGCATAGTCACGTCTGGTCTGATCATCAGCAGACATCCCCACTTCTGACATTATCGATGAAGTAGGTGAAAATGGTTGGGCCTATGGCACTACACCGAAGAACTCTTGCAGTGATTTCCTGTGGCTAAGATGATTGACATCCAACCACCACGACCATCTTTCTGTTTGTCAGGCATGACTCCAACCAGTAGAGAGTGTTCCCCTGATTCCCAATGATTCCAGTCTTGCTCTGGCTCCTTGATGCTGTCCAAATGTCAAGGGTTGTCAGTGTCACCTCATCTCTGGAATTCAGCCCTTCTGCCCAAGAGTTTGAACCAAGGCTGTAATGAGGTCAGGAGCTGAGTGGCCCTGGAGGGATCTCAAACTGAGCAGTTTATTCCTTTTCCAGTGACCTTCACAGATCTGTTGATGTTCCACTACCTTTCTTATGATTGAACGTGGACTGATAGGGCAGTAAGTGACTGCATTGGATTTGTCCTTTTTTTCTGAGTACAAGACATACCAGGGCAAATTTCCTCATTGTTGGGTAAATGTTATTGTTGTAGCTGAACAGGAACAGCTTAGCCGCGAGTGTGGCTGGTTCAGGAGCTCATATCTTTAGTACTTCTAGAATAGAGTCAGGGCCCAGGCATTTCCTGATATAGCATCATACAATCCCTACAGTGCGGAAGAAGGCCATTCAGCCCATCACATCCAGGCTGAGCTTCCAAAAAGCATCTCACACAGACCCACCCTCTGCCCCATAATTCTGCATTTCCCATGACTAATCCACCTAATCTGCACATTCCTAGAGACGGTGTGTAGTTTAGCATGGCCAATCCTCCTAAGCTGCAAATCTTTGGACTGTGGGAGGAAACTCATGCAGGCACAGGGAGAATGTGCACGCTCCACACACACACACACACGCACACACACTCTCACCCGAGGGTGGAATCAAACCCGGGACCCTAGCACTGTAGGGTAGCACTGCTGACCACTGAGCCACCATGCCACCCTGAGCAGAGTGAAAAGAATTGATTGAAGACTGTGATGGCGGGGACCTCAGAAGGATGCTGTGATGGATCATCCGCTTGACAACTATGGCTGAAGATTTATTAATTCTCGTTTATTCTTGAATGCATCCAATTGACTTTTAAGTGCATGTTCTAGCTCAGTGGTTACACTGTTATGCCTGACATAGTTGTGGATTCAAGTTCCACTGTAGTGGCCTGAGCACAGAGTCTGGGCTGACGCATTGATGCAGTACTGAGGAGGGATTACCCCTGTCAGAGTTACCATTTTTCAGACGAGGCATCTTCCTGATCAGTGTGGGAGATTCCCATCATGTTATTCAAAGAGGGGACATGAGTTATTCCTGGTGTCCTAGCTAGTACTTATCCCTCAACCCAATGTCATTATCACATTTTAAAAAAAATTGCTGGAGAACCTCAGCAGGTCTGGCAGCATCTGTTGGAGAGAGAAACAGAGGTAACGCTTCAAGTCCTGTGACCTTTCTTCAGAACAGATAGTAGCTGGGAAGAAGTGCTGATCACAGTGGGTGGGGGGAAAGGAGTGAGCAGGTGGGTGGAGACAGAGCCCAGAGAGAGAGGAAGTAAATTAGGCAGACAAAGGGATAGTTGACAGTAAGCCAGAGAAGAAGAAAAGTTGATCATGGCGACAAGGAGCGGGTGAAAGTGGATCGGCTGTGCTGAAAGTAACTCATGTCGTGACAGGGCCTGGTGTAGAACGGTGAGTAAAGGACAAGGAAGGAGATGTTCAGGCTCTAAAATTATTGAACTCGATCTTGAGACCTGAAGGCTGCAGGGTTCCCAAGTCAAAAATAAGGTGCTTTCTTCCATCTTACACTGAGCTTCACTGGAGCACTGCGGCCAGACCGAGAACAGATGTTGGCCAGGTTGTGTTGAGGTAGCTGGCAACTGGAAGCTCAGGGCCGTTTTTGCAGACAACGTAGGTGCTCTGCAATCTCATCGTCCAGTCTATGTTTTGTCTCCCTGTTATAGAGGAGACCACATCGTGAGCAGCAAATATAGTAGACTACATTGAGTGAACTGCAGGTAAATTGATTCTTGACCTGGAAGGTGTGCCTGGGCCTTGGATAGCGAGAAGGTAGGACGCAAGCAGCCAATTATTGCACCTTATGTAGTTACATGGGGAGGTGCCATGGTGGTGTGGCCAAGTGTTGTGAGTGGAGGAGGAGTGCACAAATGTATCGCAGAGGCAACAAAATGCTGATGGAAGGGTAAGGGAATGTGTGTCTGGTGGTGGCATCCCGCTGGATGTGAGAGAAATGATCCTTTGGATGGGATGGAAAGAAAGGAGCAGGGGCACATTATTGTTGTGGTAGGGTAGAGTAGGGGTGAGGGCAGAAGTGATCGAAATGGAAATGGGTCAGACCCAGCTAAGGGCTCAGTTAACAATGGGTGGTAGGAAAATTCTCAGTTGAGGATAATGGTTGACATTCCTTAGACCCCTGTGGAAGAAGGCATTATTGAACAATGCAATGGAGGCAGAGAAACTAGGACAATGATATGGAGTCTTTACAGGAAGCAGGGCGTGAAGATGTATAGTTGAGGTAGCCGCTGGAGTTGGTGAGTTTGTAGAGGATGTTGGCGGCCAGCCTATCCCCAGAAATGGAATACAGAGGTGTCGAGGAAGGGAAGGGAGGAGTCAGAGATGGACCAGGTGAAAGTGCGAGGAGAGTGGAAATTGGAAGCAAAATTCATAAATCTTTCCAATTTCAAAAGCTGGATGGAAGCAGCACTAATAACAGTACCAGAGAAAGATGTGGATGGGGGCCCGAGTGGGATTGGAACAAGGAATGTTCCACATACACCAACAAAGAGATAGGGAATTACTGGGGCCCAAGAGGGTACCCATGGCCACCCTTCTGATCTGAGGGAAGTGAGAGGAGTCACAGCACTGTCACACTGTCGTTTGTGAGACCTTTCTTTGAACCTTGTTCCATATGTTACAATAGTGGCTTATCTTTAAAAAAGTTTCAGGAGGACATAAGGTTGTGAGAAATGCAACAGCAATACAGGTTTAGTTTTCCTATGCAGTTGAATCAGTCACTCCTTGGGTAAGTTCTCACTCATATCTCTCCATATTTCACTTGCCCAGTGGTGTACTCAAGGCTTGAGCACAGAACCCTCTTTACTTTGTTTCTGCTCACTGATTTTATCCCAGAATTTGGAGTTATATTGCAATAAACTGTGGAATAGGTTTTAAGTGCCAAACAAGTTTATTAAACACTAAAAGAGTTGATGAACAGTAGTGACAATGTGATTTTACAATAGTTGTTAAACTTAATTATCTCCATGAATAAATAGAAACATTGTTTGAGATTGGCACTGTAAATTGTGTATTCCTCTGTGGCCATTCTTTTTCTACTCCACACATGGACTGCAACAACTTTGTGCTGACCTTGTGATGCTTACTTCCCGTAATAAAAGAAATCCCAGCGTGAGGAGGAAGCTATCTAGTTATGAAGACACTTTGCGGGTTCGGATGAACTCTCTGAGCGCAATTTTCTTCTCCCAGAGGTGAATAGGAATAATGAGAGGCATGACAATTTATTCAGGAGAGAGTCCAAATATCATCCTCTCACCAATGAAGAAAACATTGGCAATTAAATCCTCCAGGTTCAGAAAGCAAATTGACGTCTTTGTGAAATAAAACAAAACACTAGGATACTCATGTGGATTCCCTTTTCTGTCATCTGATATTCCACTCCTATATTCTTTCTTATTTTCCTTTTCCCTTCTATTAACCTATTGTGTTTGACCCGGCTCTTGTTTGAAAAATTTACCTGACTTTCTTCACATACCTCTGTTTTGTTTCATCATATTCTTCATACTACCAGTCAGCCAAGGCACTATGGCTTTGGAAAAAACCCTGTGCTGTTGCCCAGTGACAAGGGCTGGTGACCCAGAGACAGATAGAGAAGGTCAGTCCGTGTGCAGGTTTGCTAGAGACTGGAGGCTGAAGTAGTAAACTCTCCACTGAGAAGCCTGGCATGAAATAGGAATTTAGGAAACTCACCAATTTGCGGTCACGTTAAAGCAACAGTGCGTGCAGTTTGTATTTGTAGGTATCTCAGGAAGAAATAGCAGCTCAAGACAAGCTTCATCTACTGAACACAGACATTCATCAAAAGGAAATCAATTACAGCCAATGCCAGCCTAAGTGAGAAGCCTTAGCGTGGCGATGCTGTTGACTCTGCTGAGATTTGAGCGTTTGTAAGGTTTTTGCTGGCATAAAAGGAATGCTGTGAACTTGTGTTTTTTTTTCCATGCTGTTTGCAATGAGGGTTTTCCAACCTTTTGCCTAGTTTAACAGTGCTCGTGCTTTTTTCTAATAAATGATTTTCTTTTGTGTTAAAAGTAAATTGACTGCCTTCAGTGAATGTGTTCAGTAAATGATAGTCTTGGTTTAAAAATAAGTTAGGATCCAAGAAGCCAAGTTTTGTTGAGGGTTCTGACTTGCCAATGGTAACATCATAACATAGTACAGAACCATTACCTAGAATATCCAGGAGCATGTGCATGTTTATAATCTCCCCCCTTCCTTCCTTATCATGTGAACTTCACTGATAATGGGAACTGCAGATGCTGGAGAATCCAGGATAATAAAATGTGAGGCTGGATGAACACAGCAGGCCCAGCAGCATCCCAGGAGCACAAAAGCTGACGTTTCGGGCCTGCATCTGCAGTTCCCATTATCACTGATACAATTTTAACCTCACTGCGAAGCCTCTTCCAGGGATGCCTAACCTGAAGAAGTTACCCTCCTCCCTCCGGACCAACCTCAGGGAATCTCTCTCCCATTTCAACTCTCTTGTAATCTCTTCAGCCTCCAGCTCATCCCCGCCTGCCTAACCTGTTCTTCCTTTCACCTATCCCCTCCTCCCACCTCAAGCTGCACCTCCATTTCCTACCTACTAACCTCATCCCGCCTCCTTGACCTGTCCATCCTCCCTGGACTGACCCATACCCTCCCTATCTCCCCACATATACTCTCCTCTCCACCTATCTTCTCCTCTATCCATCTTCAGTCTGCCTCCCCCTCTCTCCCTATTTATTTCAGAACCCTCACCCCATCCCCATCTCTGATGAAGGGTCTAGGCCCGAAACGTCAGCTTTTGTGCTCCTGGGATGCTGCTGGGCCTGCTGTGTTCATCCAGCCTCACATTTTATTATGTGAACTTCATTGTTTGTTTTCACTGAACGAACTTCCTTCCTATTTGGATAGTACATGGTCAGTCTCCAATCCTGTACACAGGTTATATTATGGAAGAAGAAAGTGAAAACTTCTCTCTTTGGTGGAGTTTTGTCTAACTTCAAAAGTGATCCCAACCACTCCCATGTAACCTTCCCCTTTGCTTGATGATGCTCACTTTGCATTTGTCCTGACCCAATAACATAAACTGAAAGCTTGAGGGCAAAAACTTGCCAATGTCACAGTTGGAGTGTCTGACGTGTCACCTCACAGACCCTCTTAAAGAAAGGTGATCCAAAAAATAACTCAATTCAATAAAGTAATCCAGCATTTATCTGGTTATATGTGGATGATTCTCTGCAAAGGCAAATGCTTTCCCAGTAGAAAGTAACCTTTCCAGTTGATTGCTTTCCAAATGACGTGTTCATAGGCTAGGTGCAGCTCCACCTCCCTGCCATCTTTCAGCATTGCAAAACTATGTGCACCACATCCTTAAGACCAGGACCAGTTTGTTGATTTTCTCAAGGACACTGATCCACATTGCTCTTTTTGGAGATAGTGGCCATTGCTGGAAACTCACTACCCCTAACACAGGCAGCTCAGGAAAGAAGACAAGGGCAGAAGAGAGACTGTGGTATGCATAGATAACATCGAAAGCTTCCTGCGTTATGTGCATGATGTATGCAAACTCAGTTCAGACCCATCACTGGCACCTCTTCCTTTATTGAGAACAGAGAGGGTTAAGTTTTGAGATTGTTATATAATCCTATAAATTCCAAGAGGAGTAGAACAACATTGCTTCATCAGACACCGCACTGATGATGTTACATAGCATGGTGATGAAACGTCCTTACAATAACCAGCCAGCTCGGTGACCAAGCCAACAACTTCATCCACAACTGAGCTACAAATCTTCGCAAGAACCTTAAGAGTAAAGTTTGTTTGGAGCCACGGTAGGTTGCAATATATTGGAGACAGTGGTATGTCAGATGTTGACAGGGTACTGGATGGTGCAGTATGTTGCTGCTTAGCCTGGCCTTTCCCTTTCTTTGTAAGATACACCAACTCAGCAATACTTATAGAACTCTCCATTCCTCCAACTGTACTCGTTTATTCAGGCTAGCTTATAGAGGCAATGTCTCAGTACAAAGCTGCGAGTTTGTTCAGCTTGCTATCAAACCTGAGAAAATGATACAGAAGAAAATCCAGCTGAATGGCATTGAGTGGACTGGGTGGATCAAAATTACAAAAGGGGGCACCAAAGAGAAACGAGCTCAAAAGTAAACCAATTGGAGTAAATAAAAGTTATAGCAATCCTGATAATTCCTCCCTGGACCTGTTATTCAAGTAATGATGCTTTCATGACCCACTATCACTCGTATCCTTACATACTGGTGAGGAAGGACACCACTTTGATTGGGACAACACATCCATCCTAGGACAAGCCAAACAGAGACATGCACGAGAATTCCTAGAAGCATGGCATTCCAACCAGAACTCCATCATCAAACACATTGATTTGGAGCCAATCTACCATCCTCTGAGAAATAGAACAGGAAGTGACATCACCAACACCGGAAATGACATCACCACCCAAGGAAACCTAAACAGATAAATAGAAAGCGGGACATAACACCAGCGCTTCGTCGGAGGCTCACTGATGATGTTACCTAGAAAGGTGACGAAACGTCTGAAAACTAACCTTCCAGCTCAGCGAGCAAACTCACATCCAGAACCTCAACCTGAGCTACAAATCTTCTCAAAACTCGCTAATGATGCTTTCAGTTGTTTCGGGAAACTTCACAAGCAAACATGTATCTTTGTTTTATTGCTAGAAGCAAGTATACTCACATGAGTCACAGGAATACTGGGACTGAGGTTATAATTACCCAGAACAGCTGGTATCTATTGGAATAAACTGTCCAGTATGTACCAGCACAGTTATTTCAGTTCCTCAGTAAACAAACAACTCTTTAGAATATGCATTTCCACAATAATGTAATGCTATTCAAGCTGCAAATCTGAAGAGTTATCCAGGAAAACCTGGTGCCATTTGAGATCTCTGCAGGTTTGTTGTGATGAATTTTGAGAGTCCAGAAGTTTTCAAAAGGGCTTTTCAGCAGCATTACCTCATTGGATGGAGACATTCTAAATCAAAAGGCCTCCTTTATTTGGTATTCCAATGTGCCTCAAGTAAAATTAAATACTTGTTGAAATCTGATCTCTTCAAATTGGCAACACATTCACACATAGCAGACTGTCACAAGAGAGTAATGACGGGCTAATCTGTTATAGTACTGTTGGACAATACATAGGGGTCAGTTAGCTTGGTTGGTTAGAGTGTTGTACAGAGTAACACCCTATGTTGAGTCCCCACAATGGTATTGCCTGTTTGCCTTGTCCTAAGCCAACCCTTCCACAGTGAGGATACTGCATGGTGAGAGAACGATAGTTTGGACCAGAGTTCAAAATATTGTAATGGAATCTTTAACTTGATTTGCAAAGGCAGGCAGGACCTCAAGTTAGTGGTCCTATCTAAGAATAATCTAAGTCCTATCTTGGAAAGCTGCCATTTATGTCTAGACCTTTCTTCAGAAATCTGAAGAAGAGTCTAGACCCGAAACGTCAGCTTTTCTGCTCCTCTGATGCTGCTTGGCCTGCTGTGTTCATCCAGCTCTACACTTTGTTATCTCAGATTCTCCAGCATCTGCAGTTCCTACTATCTCAGTGCTACATGAATGTTTTAGCTGAGATTTTGTACTCAAGCTCTGGGCTAGGTCTTAAACCTCTTTTGACTCGAAGCAAGAGTGCTACTGACTGAGCCACAATGAAATCTGAAGGTTTGAAACCGCTGCAAGTGGAGTGAATGTGGATTTAAAGTATATAGTTGATTATCCACGTCCACATCCCTCTTCACAGCATCTTCCCAGGGTGTCTGTGGTGTACACCTGTGGGTTGCATGAAGTTGAAAGCATGGATATGCCAGCCAATGCTGCGCTAGGCTGCAAAGAATAGAATGGTCCCCTTTTGGTGGCCTTTTCTCCATTACATAGATTTAGACAGAACTAACAACACAGAAACAGGCCATTTGGCACAGTTGTCCTTTAAAATGGTTCACACAAGACTTCAGGTTAGCTGATCTCAGCCTGAGTAGCAGCAAGTGCGCTTCAACAGTCCGCACTACCTCTGGAGCCAGCTTCTTCCTCCTGCTGTGCAGTCAGAAGTCCACCTGCGCATGAGGAGGTGCAGGTCTCTCAGTTGGTGATTGGATCACGCTGTCATTGTGATCTTGTCTGTTAGCCAAAGCTCATGGAGGGCTTGACTTTGCTCAATGGTACCGCTCCAAGTACAAGGCCATTCAGAGTGTTGAGCACTAACTGCATGAAGACAACATGCTAGCAATCCTAAAGTCAGTTTTTACTGTTTACAAAGAACTGCGCAGCACAGGAACAGTCCCTTCTGCCCACCAATTGTGTCTAAACTAAAAACCTTTTGCCTCTATGCAGTCCATACGGCTGTATTCCCTGCCAAATCATGATTTAGTCAAGATGTCTCTTAAACATTGCTATTGTATCTGCTTCTACCACCTCTTCCGGCAGCACATTTCAGGGACTTACCACCTTCTGTGTAAAGTCTTGCCTCTCATACCTCCTTTACACTTCCCCCTTTTACCTTAAATCTATGCTTCCTAGTAACTGACATTTCCATCTCGGGGAGAAAAAGACTCCAACTATTAATTCTACTGTTGTCTCTTGTTAGTTTGTAAACTTCTGTCTTCTTGTTCTGCTGCATGCAGATGAGAAATCTATCAACATTGTTTGGACAAAGTTGGGGATGTAAAGGTACATAAGATCAGAGTAGCTGAAGGGTGCAGGAGGGAACATAAAGAGCAGGCAAAGATTGCATTGCTGGGCAGGGTCTGAGAGATTTGAAGTTCGGGACAAAGATTTTGAAGTTAACCTTTTGGGGACTGCTAACACCATAGGTGAGTGTGAATGGAAATAATGAGCATCGAACGTTTAGTGCGGGCCCAGAAAAGTAATGTGCTTTATGTCAGTTAAGCGTTCATGGGAATTTGAGAATGAGAAGCCAGTTAAAAAGCACAATGAAGAAACGAGATCTGAAAGTCATAAACAATTCAGTACTTCTGCTGTGAAGAGGCTGAATTATGTGTGAGATAGGTGTTCTCATAGGTGAAAGAAGAAACAGTTAAGACCTGGGCTTGAAGCTTGCCTCAGTGTTAAAATATTATAAGGTCTGTTTGCCGGGGTCAGGAGACACAGCTGAGCACTCTGAAAAGGCCATATGCTTGAGAGGTCAGGCTATCCAAACAATAATTCAAGTGGACTTCAAAATAACCATGCGTCAGTTGTTCGCACACTTGTCTCAGCAGTTCAATCCCCATTGCTGGGTGTGAAATCTATGCTGACACCCCAGTATAGTACGGAGGGAGGGCTACGCTGACAGAAATGCCACCTTTTGTATTAAAAAGATAAGCCGTAGCCCACCTGACCTCTCAAATAAATGTAAAATTTCCATGGTGTTTCTTAGAAATAAAACAGTAGATCTCGTACAGCACTTGGCCCTCTATCAACATCATTGAAACAGATTATCTGGTCATGGTCATCTCACTTTGAGGGACCTTGCTGTGTGCAAATTGACTGCTGCCGTTCATAATTTATAACGATGAGTGCACTTCAAAAGTACCTGATTGCCTTTAGAGTATTTTGGGACTTTCTGGGCTATATAGTGCAAGTCGTTTACACGTCAAGAAATTCCATTGGTATCAATGCAAGAATACAGCTGTAAGGTGGGAGGTATTGCATAGAGGAATGTCTACAGAGGATGGATTTGGACTTGGCTGTAAAGGCCCCACAGTCAAATAGTTTGATGCCTATCGTCCAGGGTCATAAATGAAGAACGGTGATCTACCAAAAGGCTGCCCTCTTTCTCAAAGGCCACCTCTTGACCTGGTGAAAAGGCTTGTGCGCTTTGAGACCCAACTGCACTGGTGAGAGTACAACTCAGTGAAAATTAGGGCAGGACAAATACACTTAATGGTAAGGTTCTGGGGAGTGTTGCTGAACAAAGAGACCTTGGAGTGCAGGTTGTTAGTTCCTTCAAAGTGGAGTCTCAGGTAGACAGGATAGCGAAAAAGGTTTTTGGTACGCTTGCATTTATTGGTCAATGCATTGAGAATAGGAAATGGGAGGTCATTTTGAAACTGTACAGGATATTGTTCAGGTCACTTTTGAAATACTGCGTTCAATTCCGGTCTCCCTGATGTAGGAAAAATGTTGTTAAATTTGAAAGGGTTCGGAATAGGTTTACAAGGATGTTGCAGGGTTTGAGCTAAAGGGAGACACTGAATAGGCCAGTGCTGTTTTCCCTGGAGGGTCGAAGGCTGAAGGGTGACCTCAAAGAATTTTACAAAATCATAAGGATCATGAATAGGGTTAATAGCCAAGGTCTTTTCCCCCGGCCTGGGGGAGTCCAAAACTAGAGGGCATAGGTGTATGGTGAGGTGGGGGGGGGGCAAGATTTAAAAGGGACTAAGGGGAAACTTTTTCACACAGAGGGTGGTTTATATTTAGAATGAACTGTCGTAGGAAGTGGTGGAGGCTGGTACAATTGCAACATTTAAAAGGCAACTGGATGGGGACATGGATAGGAAGGATTTAGAGGGATTTCTGAAGAAGGGTTCCAATCTGAAATGTCAACTTTCCTGCTCCTCTGACGCTACCTGGCCCGCTGTGTCCCTCCACCTCCACACTGTGTTATCTCTGACTCCAGCATCTGCAGTTCTTGTTGTATCAGGGTTTAGAGGGATATGGGCCAAATGCTGAAGTGGGACTAAATTAATTTAGGATATCTGGTCAGCATCAATGAGTTGGACTGAAGGGTCCGTTTTCATTTCTATGGCTCTATAATTTCTGGTAGGACCCTTCGAGCTAGGCAATTGGAAAGATAAGAGGCACACAAACATGAAACAGTCCATCCCCCCATCCTTCTGACAGAAGGAGATATATCAGACCAGTGAACGGGTAAAACGCCTTTTGTTATGGACAACAACAAAAACAGAAATTGCTGGAAAAACTCAGCAAGTCTGGCAGCATCTGTGAAGAGAAATCAGTGTTAAAGTTTTGGAGGAAGGATTACCAGACCCAAAACGTTAAATCTGATTTCTCTTCACAGATGCTGACAGACCTGCTGAGCTTTTCCAATAATTTATGTTTTTGTTTCTGATTTACAGCATCCACAATTCTTTTGGTTTTTCTTTTATTATGGAGCGAGGAAAGCATAGTTGAGACTAAATTCAAATTAGCCATGATCTTACTCAAGACATAAATAGCCTACTCCTGCTCCTAATTCTTAAGAAGTCAAGCCAGTTACGGACTTGTAAACATAAACATCATCTATGGAGAATCACAATTTGCTGAATTCAAAGTAAGATGATAGTCCAATTGGAGGCAAACATCTTGCTCTGGATTGCGAAGATGAGGAGTGGCTGACACACATGCCACTAGACACAAGATGCTTTAACTTGAGCTTCCTAAAAAGGAAACCAGGAGAAAGGGAAATGAGAGATAAAAATGCATGAGAAAATTATTTGCCTGCCATTTTCTCAGATCAAAATCCCCACAAAAGTTCCCTATTCCTGCTCGGAATAAACAGATTTTGTAGAATGGGTTTACATAAAGATATAATTATCCAACTGGGTTGTAACTTGCCTGAATCGAATCTCACAGCTATACACTATATTTATAGCAGCTTCTAATGTTCCAAATGAACTGTATCCAAGCTCAGCTCAAGTATTAGTTCCAAATCCATTGACAATTTGGTGACTTTCAGCTCCAAATTTACTCTACTTTTATAGAATGTTACAGCTCAGAAGGAGGCTGTTCGTCCTATCATTTCTGTACTAGTTCTTTGCAAGATCTATTCAATTATTCCCACAGCCCTGCAAAGCTTACCCCTTCAGTTATTGTTGCAATTCGCTTTTGAAGGTTTTTAATTGAATCTGCTTCTACTGCTCTCTCAGGCAATGCATTCAAGATCTACTGAAGTGTGTAAATCTTTTCACCCTTCCTCTTGCCAACGACTTTGTCAAGTAAAATCACAAAGGCATGAGTAATAGACAACAGATTGAATTCATCTAACCAGAAGTTCTTTGTGACAGTATTTGAAAGATAGTGAGGTAGCTGAAGGATAGTGTCACTCTTACATACACAGAGGGTTCTTGACAGTGAGACTGAGTTACTGATTTCAGTGCTTCATCCTGAATTGCATACGGCCCAAAAGCGAGTCTCGAAGAACATGTTGTCATCTGTGGGGTGAAGGCTAGAATTAATTCTGAAGTCTTGTTTTATTAAAAATTGTTTATTTCAAGGTGAGAATGTTCATGCTGGAGTTTGGAACACATTCTGAATTCACCCAGCACTTTGAATTAGCTGCAGAATTTGTTATGCTCTGCCTCAGTTTTGAAAGAACGCTGTCATGTGACTCTTTGTCATTTCCCATTTCAGACATTTGAGGGAGCGTGCTAGTTTACTTCTAAATCATGACAATTTTAGTGGTCGTTAAAGTCATCACGGGTTTCAGCACTCTCTAGCTGTTGTCCATCTTCTAGCCTCCTTAAACCTGAATTGTTCAAAACTGCGCTACCCGTATCGCAGCTCGCGCCATGTCTGATTGGCTTCAGCCACACTTACAATATCATGTGATATCAAAAAAATTTGCGTGCATGTTTTCAAATCCCTCCTTGGCCTTGCTATTTCTATCACATTCTCCAACCCTCACAGATCTCTGCATTCCTCCATTTGTGGCCTCTTGCTCGTCTCTGACTTTCATCCCTCCACTGCTGTGAAGTTTTGCAATTCCCTCACTAAACTTGCTGCCTGTTTCTTGTCCACTAAACCTCTTTAAAAAATCTCTTTGGCCAAGCTCGTTCTACTATGTCATGTAGCTTTGTGTCGAACTTCAATTGATGGTGCCCTTTTGTGAAGGCTCTTGCAACATTTTATTGCATTGAGGGTGCTGCATAAATGCGTGTCATTGTTGCTTTGAGTGCTAAAGAGGTTAACCGATGGACGCAGGTTTGAAATAATTAGCGAAAGAACCTCATGGAAAATTCGGGAAAATCTTTAATGGAATTAGTTGTTATAAAAGAAATATCCAACCCACAAAACAGCAGAGAACGTAGACTCAAAGTAACTTTCAGGGTCTAGGCCTGAAACGTCAGCTTTCCTGCTCCTATGATGCTGCTTGGCCTGCTGTGTTCATCCAGCTCCACACTTTGTTATCTTGGATTCTCCAGCATCTGCAGTTCCCATTATCTCTGATCACAACTTTCAGGTTGGCTCTGGATAACTAGTTGAAAAGTGAAATGAATTCCAGTGTAGTGCGAAAAGAGCAAAGGGGTGGTACTAACTGGATAGTTTCTTCGGTGCTTGTATAGATTCGTTGCCCTTAATGGCCTCACATGGTGGATTTATTTCTGTTCGTCGATGGGAAGTGGATGGCGCTGGCTGGACCGGCACTGAGTACAGCCACTG